>NW_009951797.1:56091-56675 GCF_000747805.2 Chaetura pelagica | reverse complement strand
GGAAACACCCTTAAAGTTGGAAGGGACCTTACTTGACTTGCTAAAATTATTAGGAAAGTGACTGAAAGTGGACAAGCAGCACATGATATTTCCAAAGAGTTATACAAGTTTAGCAGAAAGAGCTGCTCCATTTGTTCAGTTAATAGAACATTCTGTTACTCCCAACTTCCTCTGTTGCTGTGCAGAAGAAAAGAGGACTATATTGTTTTCCTTTAAACAGAATCAAAGCCTAGCAGAATACAGAATACATAAAATAACTAAATTGTTATGAGACTGGATTTGTTGCCAGAATTGCTAGGACTCTGCCTTTATTTTAGAGACAGCTGCACTATCAATTTAATGCCATTATCACTATGTATATCCGAATGTATAACAGCTTATATGGAAACTGGACATGTCCTGATTTCCACAATACTTATTTCATCTTTAAGTATCATTGAAAGTCTACAGGCAGATGAAATTCATATGTTTATTTTGGTTACTATATAATTAAAAAATGAAGACACCTTGTCTTTTTTTTTGTATCACAGTGTCTAAGCCAATAGTAGCCAAAATATATCTAGCTGTTTTAATGACATAATAAA
>NW_009951797.1:32129-56079 GCF_000747805.2 Chaetura pelagica | reverse complement strand
GTAAATGAAAAATGTTTTATTTGTAATAAATCTTAAAAAGACAAAACTCTCCTTGAAAAACAATATATTAAAACAAGTAATTTCATTTTCTTGTAGGAAAAATAAAATTATTAACACAATAAAAACTACTGGAATCACTGGAGTTGCTGGATCTCCTGTGATTTAAAGCTAAATAGCTCGAGTTTTCAAATGAAAGAAGGGAGTTTTTTTCTCACTTGAAAAGAACCTCTTGAGCATCTAGCAGGATGGTGAATCAGGGTATAGTGACAGTGACAGCACAGTGAAATTATCTTCCCCTTTATTTTCTTATTATCAATTTTCTCCAAGGAAAATTAAAATGGGAAGATCATCGCACTAAAGAAAGTAGCTCAGGGTTTTCAACCCCAACAAAACATACAACCTTGCCATTTACCATTAAAATTTAGACGACTTCAATAGTAATCCATCTAAAATAATTAGATTTACTCTTGCTGCCATTATAGCTGCTGATTTAATCAATTTTTATTTTTCTTTTATTTCCATTTTGATTATTTCATGAAAGGATAAATTATTGACCTTCATCTCACAGGATGCCAGTCTGGCATTTATAGGACACTATGCCCATGGGATCTCCACGTATTGGGTATTAACCTTCTAAACTGAATCCATTTGAAGAATGTAAATTATGCAGGTTCTCTTGCTGTATTTTACGTTTTTATAATTTGACACTGATTAAAATTTCTGAGGCTAATCAAGAGTCAGAAGCTTTCTTCTTTGCATGTAGAGCATTTTGGAAGTTTTCTGATATGCTACAGCATGCAATGCGTATTGGGAGATACACAAAGGTGCATCTGATCCCAACTCTGTTGTTTTATGAGTCACTACAACAGTACAATTTTTTATTTTTTAAAGATTTTTACTTGTGAGGTTGCTAACCCTGATCATGATGCCAGGAGGGATTGCTGTGGTCTGTGACTAGCTTCATGCATAGGGTAAGCCATAGGACTCTGTTGAAATATTCCTGCTTGGACTAGCATGCTCACTCTCAGGATGAAACCCATTCTTCACTTATAAAGTGAAGACAGCCACCATGCTCTACATGCTAAGGGAAAAATCAATTATTCTTCCTGTTCATATGTTTTATTTCACCTCTGAATTTGTCACCTTCAACTCTCAGCCTCTTGCCATTTTTATTCCCATACCTGCCTGACTAAATAGCCATATATTGTGGACTCTTTACTTGTATTTAATTTGCTATATTGTGCATCTGTTCCTCCCAGTGGAGAACAGTGAAGAGGTCTTCTAATTGGCACCATGGTGGGGCAGAGAAATTCAGCAAGCCAGTCAAGCAGCTTTCAAGTCTGTACTTGGTTGAGTCAGTATTCATGTACACACTAGTCCATTAGTGACCATATGTACCAAATGTACAAATAAAGTGGCTTTTGTACCCCAAATGTTTGATAATTCCGCATGTATACAGTCAAAGTCTTATGGTCACAATATTACACTTATTTCACACCTGGGTGATAATCCACAGGAGTTTCAAGTCTTTTCTACCATCCCTTGCCAGAAAAGAATTTTCCATCTTTACTGTTATTACCTCCACAAAATGATAATTTTCTTTGTCCTTTTCACTACACCAAATCAATTCAGGTCATTCCACATCAGCTGTCTTCCCTCTTCCAGCAACTGTCATATCTTCCCAATATTTCTATCACTTTAAATTTCACCACTGCTACACATCTTTTTGTTAATTCAATTCTAGAAAGAGACAAAGAAATAAGAAAGATTTCAGGCAGGATTTGTTTCTTCCTGCTTATATTTCAAGTTTGAGACACACCACTTAGCTATTTTTATCAATATACTGTATAACAATTTGACTTTGTGTCATTTTTATTCTTAATGAGAAAGTTGTGTAGTATTGATGCAACGCCTTTAATTACGTTGCCATTAAATGACCAATGCTTTAAATCCAATAGCAACAATAGTAAAAGATATTTCTATAAAAGTATACTGTCTAGCACTATTTTGTCCAGGACTGTTGCCAGACTGACAGGCCATGAACTACCATGAATGGTCTCTTTTAGTATATTTAAATGTTCCAAACTTGTTTTCTTTAATTTTAGGGAGATTTGTCATGATTTTGAAAATTTCCTGAAAAGTCAATGTCTCAGGAAGGCAAATTATTTAGATCTGTAGATACAGAATATTTCCCTTTTAAAAGCTGCTGTCAAAGAATCTTCTGACCTGCTCCTCCTTTTCTATCCCCTGTAAGAGACAGGTCTCTGGTGTTCTTTTATACACAGGCTCAATAAAGCACATGGGTCCATGCACATAATGCTGTGTAGGCCCATGAAATATGGACTGCGGATATATGACTCAAGTTTTTTTATATATTCTTTTAGGACCATACTATCCCCTAAGGAGTGTCACTGTATTAGCAGTGTGCTTATGAAGTTAGTGATGTTTAAATGAACTTCTTAAATTATGTAAGGAAGCAGTGAACTAAGTACAAATTAGTTTAAAATGGCTGATATCTGTCCATTGACCAGGGAATCAAGATGCTTAGTAACTTGGTCATGGATTAGATCACTGATACGTAGACATTTACTGAAATATTCCTAACTATTTCCTAATTATGATATCTATTTTTCTGCCCAAATTCAGTCTGTATGGCTAATATTAGTTTCAGCTTTGAGAAACTTTTAAGCACCGAACATGATTTGTCTCTGACATACCAGTCATTTGGCAACAGGTTATGGCATTTTTAGTGCAATTTAACACTTCCTCTGCAATTTTCCTCTCTCAGTACTTCCTGATTATCATTTTTACTCCAGTGATAAAAATCTCTCCCTCAGGTGTCATTAATAGTAACTCAATCAAATTCATATCTATGAATAAGCAATCACTCTCTATTTTGTTACCCATGAAGCTAGCATTACAGAATATGAAATAATATGGTTCAATCTGTTTTATTAGTTTTGTAAAAGTATGGGTCTGTTTTAGATTTGTACTCCACTGGATCTACTACCCACCTTCCACTTTTTGTGGTTGTTGAACATCTTTTTGGCTTTGTTTGCAGATTGACTCCAGTAATGAACAAGCTTCATTGTCAGTTTCACCAGCTGCCCCTCACCCATGTTTTGAAGTGGGTTAGCATTCAAAGCCACCGTTCTTTGAGGGCTTTATCTGTTAATAACAAACCCTGTTACTCACTAGAAAACCTGAAGGATGGTGGCATAAGATTTTCAGAATTAAATAACGTAACTTCTGTTCAGCAAATTCTCTTAGGTAACTTGGTTTCTGAGTAGCCTTTGGGACCTTGGGGATTCAGCAAGTATTGATCATTGATGAATACTAGGCATGCAGTTAGTCAAGTATTCAGTGCTATCATGGGTAGTTATTTCTAGAGCCGTAAAGCATTCAGCAGCAAAAGACCCTCACTTCATTGTGACTGATAGGTATTGTCACATAGGAAATCACACAGAATGTTTTTAAAAAACTCTACGTTTGGATAGAGTTTTGCATAGGCTAATGCTTATGTGGGCAATCAAATCTCTTTAAAATGAAAGATCAGGGTTGCTCTCCAACTGACAATGAGACTTATTCACGAATGTCCATCCAACAGTGACTTCAGCTGAATTGGGGGAAACTGCCTGAACTTCTTTTCAGCTGATTTCTTATATTCATCTGGCCTGGTTGTACTTGACTGCTCCAGTCCATGCATAATGTATCAGTTTTTCCTATCCTACTCTATGCCTTTCTCCTATCTGTTTTAGCTGTGTACAAGAGACTCTCTTGTGTAACCATTTCTGCATTTGCTAGAACAGCTTCTACCATTTACATGTGTCTGATCTATGTCCAGTTTGGTCAAACTCTCTAGTATGGCTAGGTTCACCACTTAGCTCTGATGTCGATTAAAACCACCCCTAAAGTCAGAATGAATTTAAAAGCCACCTGGCAATACCCAGGTTATCAGTACATAGGTTGCCTAACTAGTACATAATGACACATTTTAAATTTTTCTGCCAATCATCCTAAGTATTGGATGTAATGACAGAGAGCTACAATTTTATTTTTCTTAAAAACCGGTCAGAATTTAGCAATATTTGGTTCGTACCTGGACATCCCTGAAGTTCATTAGAACTGACTCATAAGTTTTCACTCAGCTCTCAGTCTGTTTTAGAAAACATCAAAAGACAATAAAGTCTAGACTGAATAAGAGGATTGTAAAAATGAAGGTGACAAGCAAATAGTGACTCAAAACTGACATCAGTCTCAGAGATATTCATATACCTGAATTCAGTAAAAGTCTGCGAATTGCCTTCTGATGTTAATAGGATTAAACCATCTGTAGTAGACATCTGTATCAATCTGGTTTATTGAACTTGCTGTTGAAAATAGACTGCTGTAATTTGAATCCAAGATGCTATTTCCTAGAGAACTGTCTCCCCTCTTCAGATGTGTACTGTCCCAACAGTTTTTTAGGTGCCTCTTCATGAGGTCCTCCGAGACTTCCAAATCAGGTGTCCTGCTCTTTGTTAACTGTTGCCTCTTCCACCAGGTGTTTTGGCACTGATAATGCTCAAGCACTGGATGTCTGTCCAAGTGCAAATTGAACAGAGCCACATCATCCATCTTGGTCTAGCTTTGTTTCCAAAATCAAATTCCTTACTGCTGAAATTCATCCCAGGGCTACTTGCCCTCCCTGATGAGATGTGTACAGGTGATAGAAAAGAAGGATGGTGTGGAGAAGGGTAGCAAGGAAATGTGGCTGCAGACTTGGCTGTGTGTAGTACACACAGTTAGAGCAGATGGTAAATACTTTACAGAAAATTTCAGCTTTACATAAAACCACTCTTCTTACCTGAATATGCAGCAAGGTTCCTATGACACATCTTTTCCTTTACAGAGCCATCTGTTCTCACCTCAGATAACATACACATGCCACAGCAGACCTGTCTGACTTCTCTGCCACTGCCTGCTGCTTAAACACCTTCCTCTTCCTTTTCCTCTTCAGAGCAGTACAGATTTTCTCTGGTCTCCATTGTACTGTTCCTACACACACACACACCTCTCTCAGCAATTCCACTTGTGACCCACACAACCCACAGCTGAATGGTTCCCCATCTCACTGGTTCAGTCCTTGCACTCCAGTAATTGCAGCATGTCATGACACATTGTTTTGCTGCCTCTCATCTCTTTTGCAGCAGGCATTCCCCACTCCAACATCTCTGCCTACCCTTCCCTTGGACTCTCTTACCCTGGACACCACTAATTCTGGTGTTGTAGCACCATAAACATCTTCTCCACCCTGATAACGCCTCTTTAGTCTCATCTACTGACATTGGCCTGACGATCACTTCTCCTTTCTTTCACCTGCCAATCTGGAAATCCTAGCTCATCTTCATGGTTACCTCCTGCCTCCTTAGTATTTCTGGAGGTAAAAACAAGATCAGTGTCTACTATAGATTAGTCCTGTCAGCATTTAGTTAATTAGGCAAATCTCTCTTTTCACTTAAACTAAATCTCATCTTGTCATGGATGAGGATTGCTTTGCTGTTGTTGCATGTACGTATTTCTGTTTAATCAGGATACAAATGTATCAGGTAGACCTCCTGGCAATAAACATGACATCTGAAGGAAGAAAAGCATCCAGCCTGTTTGGATGCAGTAGGCTGAGAGACACAGCAAGAGAGTGTGGGAGGTCAGCATGGAGATCCCATAGCCCAGGAGAGACAGAGCCACAGGAGCCAGTAATGATTGACAGTACCTGAAACAGTCATACCTCAGATGTAATAAGAAGAAAAAGACACCAAGTGATCTGCAGAATGCTCTCCAAGGTAGGCCTTGGAGTTGCTAAGAAGCAAGAAGTTCCTAAGAAGGCCATGAGTTGCTAAGAAGCAAGCATGAAGGAAGGCTGCTACCCTGCAAGAGAATAGCAGAAATGAACAGTTTTTTTTACAAACCCTTTTTATCTGTCTCAGCTGAAGTTTTCTCTATTTTCAAATATTTCCTTCTATTTTACGTTCTAATAAAATTTGCTTATTGAATCTTTTGGGGGGTTTTTTGTTGTTGTAGTTTTTTGGTTGTTTTTTTGTTTGTTTGTTTGTTTGTTTTTTGTACTTCACAAATTAAGAAATTTCAGTGTGTGGGGCTTCTAATGACCCCTGTTATCCCGCTTCTGACACCGGATGTCTCAAGCCGGTACTGGGGCGGCTACCGGCTGTGAGGTGCTTTTGTCACTCCCCCTCCCGATGTGGAGGGGTTTTTGAATAAGACCGAGGGTCACACGTGGCACTTGCCTCTCACGGAGGAGCGGCCGCTGCGGGACCGTATTTCAGGGAAGTGGTTAGAAAGCACCTGCCCACCATGCTCAGGAATGTTACCCTCCAACGGCTCCGTTCGCAGCAGGTGCAGCGGCCGCTGGTTTCCCCTCAACTGGCACCAACACGGGAGGGCTCTGGCCCTGACCCCAGGGCTCAGGACCCGGCACAGCTCAGTGCTGAAGCCCAGGCTGGACCCCAGGCAGGCAGGGCAGGCAGGGCAGGCAGGTCCCAGCACCAGTGTCCGCAGCAGGGGGTGTCCCACGCAGAAAGTGTCCAAAAGGGCCTCAGGGAGGCCAGGGGCACAGGATGGCTTGTCGCCCATCCTTTCTGCCCCGCACCACATCCATTGTTTTGGGTTCAGTTGTCCTTGAAAAGCAAGTCTGTTTTAGTCTGTGAGCAGGGAATAATCAGGAGAGGCCTTCACTGCCTGAAAAGGCATTTTGTTTAGACTTATGTGGGGAAGAAAATAAGAGTTTCCCACAAATGTGCAAGCTACTTTGGTCTATTCTAATGTGTTCACTATAAGGAGGTCATTTGGAGTCCTGTTGCACACTTCTATAATTCTTGCAAACTTCTCACCACCTCTGACTCCTCAGACTGACTCACCTTCCCACTCCAACTCCTGTTTCTGCACAGAAGCTGAGTGAATTCAAGGCAGCACTGATGATACCTTATAATCTTTCTCTTCCTCATTTGCTTCCTTTTATCTTTTCCTCCCCTTCCTCCAATGGATGCAGAATTTATCATATTCTTTTCTTCTCTAATCCATTCATATGCCTCAGTGACCCAGCCTTATTGCTCTTCTCCCTTTGTAACCTTTTTCTCCTGTTGGCTTTTCCCCTCAAATCGCACAGGTTTGATGCTTCCATACCCATGACATCATCATTTCATTCCTTTTGCCACATTTTTATTTGACCTTTCACTTCTGAGCTCCTTAATTCCTCTGTTGATACCAGCTATCAAGATTTCCTCTTCTGCATTTCAGCCTGAACACATTTTTATCTAACTTCTGCTTTTCTTGCCAACATGCTCTACTCAGCACTTGCCAGTCTTTAATGACTGCTCCATAATTTTGATTTTATAACTAGAACTCCATTTTCATGTGCTTTGACATGCCCTTCCTGGTATCAGCTATTCCTGTTTCTGTGATTTTATTTTCTCTTTTTATTTACTCTCATATTATCCCTGAGTACAGCCATCTAACTTCCCTCATTTTTCTGCAAGGTGTCAGTTCTCCTTCTACAGTACATGCCAGGGTAACATGAAATTAGAAATGCAGGTATATTAATCTTGCCATCACCTCAAAGACCTGCGTATACTCCATATTTGTCTCCTGGGCAAATTCACATCTTGGTCAACTTCTCCGTGATTCTTAACCATAAACCTAAAAAGAGTTCCAGGCCCCTTCTGTATTTTTTATCATTATAACTCACCATTTTTTTTGTTGTTCAAGATGATAAAACCCTGTCTCATCTTCAATTCTGAGTACACATCCAAATTCTGTAGAGCTATCTTCCATATGATTTTTTTAGTTATAATCTTTCCTGTCTAGCTACTGCCATGCTACTAAAGTTCACTTTCACACTTTCACTTCCATCTTGCTTACTGTAATATCGTTTATTCTAGCTTTGAAAAATAAAGCTTGTACCTGTTCATCCCAAATGCTGCAGGAGGGATCATTCTCCTAGCCAATCTCTTCAACTACACCAGCTTTTTCACTTTGTATTCATTACCTCTTCCCAATAATCTTTCATTTCCTATTGAAAGACTACTTCCAGTCCCTATCAGGCTTATGACCCCTCCTGCCAAAAGTTATTTGCTGTGGTATTTTGAATTAATAACTTTCCACTTATCTTCCCACTGTTCTTCATTCCATCTTCCCTCTAAACTGGGTATTCTCCTCAGCAGCAATAAATCATACACTAAGATGACAAAATATATTTTACGATTTCTTTATGATCTCTCAGATAGCTGCATATGCTCACTTATAGCTGGTACATTAGACTAAGTAGAAAATTCCTTAAAAGTAAGCCATGAGGTTTTTTGTGCTTCTATTGTCTGAAAGACAATGATCAGGAATGAAGGCTCCTAGCTGGTACAATAATACAAATAAATGGTAGTAGAAAAATCATTACAGTAAGAGGTCATTGAAGTCTATTTGTTGTTACTTGCTTTGCCAACATCTGGGTGAAAAAAACATGAGCAGAGATCAGTATTAGGCCCAGTATGAAAGTGCAAGTACAATAATTTGTGCTGGAAGAAAAATTTGTAATGCATGCCTGAAGACATCTGATAATCCACTAAATTCAGAAGAATAGAATTGGAATTATTCCGCTGTGGCTTGTCTTGAGCTTCCCTCTTTACAAGTCTGCAAACTTTATACTAGTCTAATAGGGTCTACCTTGTGAAACATCTGCATGTCATCATTACTTATACTGTGGCAGCACATTCTGCTCATGGACCAGGATCTCTAAGCCACAGGGCTGTTCTCACACAGAAACAAATGGGGAAGGCATTCTCAGCTACATCTGGGTCTACTCGGAATGACACTACAAGCCAAGTTTTCAAAATCCACTCTCAAAAATAGTCTGTAAAAAAAATTAAATAATTAAAATTAATTTTAAAAATTAATTTCTTTACTAGGAGCAGATCATTTTATGTACCATCTGCAGAGTGTTTATTATACATAGTGGTGTTATTTGTCAGCGTAAGGTATTTCAGGATGATATATGTATGCCATCTGCCAGCTAGGTCACTCACATTCTTAGGATCATCAGCAAGAAATCTTACTCATTTTTTCCTTAGTTAACAATCTGCAATATGTAAAAGCAGGTAGAGTGGGAATGAAGTTGTAAAAATGGCTTCTTAATGTATAGCTGAAATCATGTGAACTCCAAATGGATTATTCTGAATTGTTTAAAAAATTCACATTTTAAGTCATGTTTTTGATATTACATTTGGGAATTAGACATCCACACCAGAGGGCTGTGCTACCCTCCAGCATGACCTGGACAGGTTGGAGAGTTGGGCAGAGAGGAACCTAATGAGGTTCAACAAGGGCAAATGTCCCTGCACAAAGGGAGAAATAAACCCATGCACCAGTACAGGTTAGGGGCTGACCTGCTAGAAAGCATCTCTGTGGAAAAAGATCTGGGAGTTCTGGTGGACAACAGGCTGAGTATGAGCCAGCAATGCGCCCTTGTGGCCAAGATAACAAACGGCATTCATCAAGAAGAGTATGGCGAGCAGGTGAAGGGAGGTTATGCTTCCCCTCTACTCTGGCCTGGTGAGGCCCCATCTGTAGAACTGCAGCCAGTTCTGGGCTCCTCAGTTCTCAAAGGACAAGGAAGTACTGGAGAGAGTCCATCACAGGTCCACTAAGATGGTTAGAGCAATGGAGCATCTGCCCTATGAGGAAAGTCTGAGAGAGTTAGATCTGTTCAACCTGGAGAAGAGGGGATTGAGGGGGAATCTCACTGATGCTTACAAATATTGAAAGGACAGGTGTCAGGAGGATGGGGCCAGACTCTTTTCAGTATCCAATGACAGGACAAGGGGCAATGGTCACAAACTGGAACACAAGAGGTTCAACCTAAACATAAGGAAAAACTTCTTTACTGTGAGGGTAACAGACCACTGGAACAGGCTGCGCAGGAGGTTATAGAATAATTCAATCCCACCTGGATGCCATCCTGTGCAACTTACTCTAGGCGAACCTGCTCTGGCAGGGGGGGTGGACTAGGTGATCTGTTCAAGAGGAAGTTTTGAAGGTGCAGGAACTAGCTGCGTAGCTTTGCGGAACATGCAGCTTTGGCTGGCACTCAGGAAGAAAAAGAGAATCTATGGCCTTTGGAGGAAGGGTCAGGCCACTCATGATGACTAAAAATATGCTGTGAGGCTGTGCAGGGAGAGAATTAGAAGGTCCAAAGCCCAGCTAGACATTAATCTGGCCTCTATGGTAAAGGATAACAAGAAAAGTTTCTGTAAATGTAATAACAGCAAAAGAAAGACCGGAGACTGGGAGAAGAATGACTCTCCCACATTCCAGGAGAAGATGGGCAGTGACCTGCTAGATGTGCATAAAACTATAGGGCTGGATACATGCAAACAAGAGTGCTGAAAGAGCTAGTGGGGGTGTTCACCAAGCCACTTTCCATCATTTGTCAGCAGTCCTGGCTGACTGGAAAGGTAGCAGCAGATTGAAAATCAGCCAGTGTAACCCCCACACATAAGAAGGGATGGAAGGAATGATCCAGGAAATTACAGGTCTGTTAGTTTGCCTTTGGTACTGGGGAAGCTGCTGGATCCTAAGTACCATTATGCAGTGTATGCAGAACAACCAAGTGATCAGGCCCAGTCAGCATGGGTTCATGAAGGCCAGGTTCTGTTTGACTAACCTGATTTCCTTCTATGACAAGGTGACCCACGTATTGGTCAAGTGAGGCCTGTGGATGTTGTCTACCTTGACTTTAGCAAGCCCTTTGACAAGGTTTCCCACAGCATTTTCCTTGAAAAGCTTATTGCTCGTGGCTTGGATGTACACATGCTTTGCTGGATAAAAAATTGGTTGGATGGCCAGGTCCAAAGAGTCGTGCTCAATGGAGTTAAATCCAGTTGGTGGCCAGTCATGAGTGGTGTTCCCCAGGGCTCAGTGCTGGGGCTGCTCCTGTTTCACATCTTTATTGATGACTTGGATGAGGGGATAGAGCACACCCTCAGTAAGTGTGCAGACGGCACTTGGCTGGGTGGAAGTGTCCATCTGCTTGAGGGTAAGAGAGGCTCTGCAGAGGGATCTGGACAGGCTTCATAGATGGGGCAAGGCCAATTGTATGAGTTTCAATTAGGACAAATGTCAGGTCCTGCACTTTGGCCACAACAACCCCCAGCAGTGCTACAGGCTTGGGTGGGAGTGGCTGGAGAGCTGCCCAGCAGAGAGGGACCTGGGGTGTTGACTGATAGCTGGCTGAACATGAGCCAGCAGTGTGCCCAGGTATCCAAAAAGGCCAACACTATCCTGGCCTTCATCAGGAATAGCATGACCAGCAGGACCAAGGAGGTGATCCTGTCCCTCTACTTGGCCTTGATGAGGCTGCACCTCGAGTGTTGTGTGCAGTTTGGGACACCACAGTATAGGAAGGACTTTGAGGTGCTGTAAAGGGTGCAAAGAAGGGCAAGTAGGCTGATGAGGGGTCTGGAGAACAGGTCTTATGAGGAGAAGCTGAGGAAGCTGGGGCTGTTCAGCCTGGAGAAGAGGAGACTGAGAGGAAACCTCATTGCTCTCTACAACTACCTGAGAGGAGGTTGTAGTGAGGCAGATGCTGGCCTCTTCTCCATAGTGACTAGTGATAGGACAAGAGGAAATGGGGTCAAGCTGTGCCAGGAGAAATTCAGATTAGATATTAAGAAAAAAATTATTCACTGAAAGAGTGGTGAGGCATTGGAACAGGCTGCCCAGGGAAGTGGTGGAGGCACTGTCTCTGGAGATGTTCAAAAAGTAGGTAGATGTGGTGCTTTGGGAGATGGTTTAGTGGTCACAGGGGTGTAGGGTGGACGACTGGACTTGATGATCCTGAAGGTCTTTTCCAACATTAATGATTCAATTCTATTCTGCTCTGTTCTGTTCTGTTATCTCTGGAGGTGTCTTCCAACCCCTACCATGGTGTGATTCTGTGTGATTTTCTAAAAATGGCTGAATATATATATATATATATAACTGAAGTGAATTCCAAATTAATTATTCTGAATTGTCTTAAAATCTCACATTTTAAGTCATGTTTTTGATACTGCATTTGGATATTAGGCATGAATTTACATTGGTGTTTTATGCTGTTTTTTTCTGTATCGTTTATGGGATCTTCAAGTAGAAAAAGCAAGGAATTGACATGTTAGAAGTACTATTAGCAATTACATTATGCATGCAATTTATTTTATGTTCCACTAACACAAATATTTTTATTTTGTACTTGCTTAATATGGAACAGGTTTGTTGGTTTTGAGCTTTTTTTGTTGGTTATTTTGGCTTTGTTTTTTTCATGCAGTTGCTCAACATAATTCCTTCTTGGGGAAACAGTTGTTCTGTGAATGTTTTGCTCCTGCTTTAAAATGTGTAACCTTACTGCATAGTTGGCTACATTTTTGTAAAGGAAACAACAGTAGAAGGACAGGAGGAATTAAGAAAGATAATTCCCAAATAAACAACGAGCACCAAAAAAAAAGTGAAACACATTGATTTCAGTGGTCATCACTTCAGTTCCCAATATGACTAGATTGACATTGTATAGAAGATCAAAAGAGACTCATAAACAAATTAAAAAGATACCTTATTCAAATACAGAAGACTTGGAAAGCTGCACTTAGTTCCTGACTGTTTAACAGGTTTCTGGAATTACCTTGTGAACATGGTTTTGGGGAAGGGTGGGATCAAAAAATCTCACCTTAAAGTCACACAAATCGGTTTTTCTGTTTGCCTGCTAGGAATGAACATTATAAGAACCTCTGTCATTTCTTACTTAAGGTGTACATAACCACAATGCCACCAGTCCTTATTTCTAGCATGAGTCACTGCTACTACTCTAAAATACAAAGGGAATGAGACAATATTGACCATACCAGTAATCTTGCTGTTGTTAAATTTGCTAAGCATTGTGAGATCTATGACCATAGTTGCTTATTGCTGCTGAATTTAAAGAATAAATAAATTAAAACATTTTTTTTAAAAAAAGTGAGAAGTTGATCCAAGAAAAATATGTATCACATGCTAAAAAGAGTTACATGGTTCAGTCAAATTGAGTTGTGTCTGTTTAGCCTGCTGCAGTGCAGGAAATTTTAAAATAATTTTTCAGTCTCCTTACAACTCATTTTCATGAGCATTAGGAGTACTGCCACAGTGTCTTAACCAGAGATCAGCAGGTTGGTGTAGTAGGTGTTGTATGAAAGCAAAACAAAAGAAAGGCATTTTTTCCACAAAGAGAATAACATTTAGAAATTTAAACATAAACGTATGTAGACGTAGAGGATTTGTTTTTAGACCCTTCTCAGGAGATAATAAAGAGGACAGACAAATGTCTATAAGCAAATTCCTGGCATGTAATATCTCCAGAACCATTAATCAAATCAGCCAGATAGTCTCTGTCCCCATGCATAGCACCTACTAGGATTTATATATACAGAAATTTAAATAGCAAGAAAACATTCAGGAAACCAGAATCAGCTAAAGGAAAAAAGGCGGGTGGAAGGGAAAACCAAAAAACTAAACCAAACCAAAAGCAACCACACAAAAAATCCCAAACCACCCACCCTTCAACACAAAATAAAATGGGATAGTTTCTGCTCCTTTCTTAAGAACATGAGCTTCTACCTTCACCACCATCACTCCATCTGATGGAAGTTCATCTACAGTCAGTACTGCCTGTATAAACTCAGATAAACTGAGTTTATGTTTTCATTGCCAGAAAAAAGCTGGCTATTTGACAGCAAGACAACTAACCTGATTTAGCTAGAACATTCTGTAAGAAAACCAACTATACAGGTATCCTTTTAACAGAGCTGGCTGAGTTTAACTGTAGTTAAGAGCACAGTATATTGATTCTACTTAGCCATATCAAGATAAAGACCACTTGACTCCAGCTAGGATTTTGCCACAAAGCAGCTATCTGGAATTAATTATCACACTATATATGCACACCACTGTGGAGAAATTAGTATTATATCATTATTGCAGACTGTAGAGAGGCCTTACACTGAGAAAACATTCAAGATGTGTACAAAGCACTCCTTGCAGATGGAGGAATTGCAAATGATAGCTTGGGATATTCTCTCATACATCTCTTAACTGGCCAAGAAACTACAGGTGATAGGAGAGGACATGTCCTCTTCTGGAGCACAACTGCTAGAGACCAGTGTGTGGCTCTGTGGGGAGAAAAGAAGGTGGGAAAAGGGAATAAGCAACAAGAGTTTCCTCTGTTCCCCTAGGCATACACACGAGGTCAAGTAGAAATTAACATGTAGTGTTTATTAAGTTCCATGGATGTGAATCAAGACAAAGAAATTAAAAGACATCCACAAATCTCACCAGCTGGATACCATTTCTTTCCACTACTGCACATGGAGAACTTTAGAACCAACCTCTTGTTAAAAATACCACTGCCTACTTCCCAGCCCATTTCACATAGTCTCTAATCTGTATCAAATCAAAGAAACACCACAAACATTCACAGCTAGAATATGATACTGTGTTCTTTCTTCTTAAGAATATTTTAACTTGCTTTCAAGGCACCCTGCACGCATCTCTGTTAGAACTTCTACTAAGTCATGTCTTAACCTCGTTCCAGGCTGCTTCTCAATTCTGAGTCTAATGAATATAATGAAAATATAGCTGAGTGAGAAACATCCTGTTAGACCCAGGACACTGAGTGATAGGATTGTTTGGAAGTGTGGATAACAAATCAGGGGACTAATGCAAAAACATCATCCAGGTAAGCAAGGCTTTTCTCACATAGAAAACAACCATATGGTTATTGAGCTAATGGTGACCCAGAGATTCAGTATTCCCCAAGAATATCTGTTTTGCCAGTTACACAATACACCCACCTGTTTTTTTTCTGGAGCTCCCCCTTTCTCCAGTGCAGCATGGATCGGTCCACGACAAATGGTTGAGCTGTGTTTCCACCCCTGGGGCAGTCGATTCCAGGTGTACAGGATGTCCCTCCAGGAGAAAACAAACTGTGGCTTGCACTCTGGTGCTAAAGGAATAGAGAAAACTGCATGAGCAACATCAACAGTGGCATACTACCTGCTTTCAACTCCAGCTCATACGAGTTCATAGCTTATGAATGGGGATCACAGAGTCTCTGTTGGTGCGATATTGTCGTCTGTGCACTGTTGAAGTGGCAATTGGCACCTGCTGATTTTCGACCTTCCGCAACCCCACTAGAGAAGGATCACCTGAAAGGCCAGGCAAAGTACACAGCTGTTCAGTATCCTCAGTCTCCACAGCTGCTATGCTAAAGCCCCACCAGTACCCTATTGGGTCACAGAAATATCCTTTTTTGAGAAAGTCTATGCCAATGGATGCACAGAGCATCTGGGCCAGTCCCTACAGGGTCCATTTTCCACTTTTTACCAGTGAGGCTCACACTGGCCTCTAGAACGGGCAGCTCTTCAGATCCTTCCATCCACCCAAAAATAGCGACAGACTCTGTCCCTTTATGATTCAATTAGGGTGCACTATATTCCAGTGTCCACCAAATCCACCAAGACTTTATACTTTTGTGGTTCTGATGTGCCAGGCCACTGGATCCACACAGTTCAGTAAACTCAGTTGTCCCTCTCCACCTCCTGGCCGGAGGCAGGGCACCTCTAATGTTGAGCATTTGAGGTTGAAGCACCATCCTTGTTGGAGGACCAATCTCTGGAGACTGGAGCGTCCTCCTTCCTGGAAGAACTGTCTCCTGCATTTGTTCTCATGCCCTGTTTGAAATAATTACACAAGAGATCCCACAGGTTGTGTCAAAGTGGATCCTGTCTCTCTTGCTGCTGTCTCATTGCAGGACGTCTCCTGGCTGCAACACAAGCCCAGTTGTCTCTAGGGTCATACTGGAGTTTATCTTCCCATCTGTTTGGCATCTTATTTCTTCTGTCAATTTTTCTTTTAATGACTGAAGTGTGGGATTGATGTGGATCAGAGATCATGTCTCTGTCATGTCATGCTTTCAAAGCCAATTCACTCACAGTTGGTCTTAAGTTGTCATCAGTGCATCCCATGAAGGCCAACATATGGGCATGTGCCTCTGGTACAGCCTGTGCAAACCAGTGCATGGATGTGTAGCACAGGATATCATCAGGGTTTATAATCCAATTGTTATTATAGATCACCTCGTGCACAGCTAATTTTCTCAAATGTGTGATGGCTCTTTCAAGAGTGGTTGTTCTGTTTCAGCATCTGTCGATGTCACCCTTACGGAGGTATCTCTCCCATACAGCTGAAAGTAGTTGGCTCCATAAAGTGCTAGTTCCTGTCTTACTGCCAATTGCTCTGTCAATACCAGTATCTCTGTCCAGGGATCCCCACTGCTTGGCTTCCCTCTCATCCATGTCATAGCCCTACTATCAAAGCATTGGAGCAACCAGGGAAGAAGTGGTAAAGTCCTTTCTCATGAGGCACAGTTCCTTTTGAGAGAAAGGTTGGACAAGATCATTTTTGTCATCTGCTGGAGAAGGGCCTGCTTTTCTGTCTTCTTGAGATGGGCTTGCTCCTTTATCTGTTTGGAAGTGTCTTCTCCTTCACCTGCTTGAGAAGAATCTTCTCCATCACTCTCTTCCTGGTCTCCTTTGACTTTTAACACCTTTTTTAAATCAGAGTCCTCTACTGTTGAACATTTTCTTGTGGTCTCAGATGGTTATTTCTTCATTTTGCTGTTGGTCACAGGATTAACTTTAACTTTTGGTCTGGATTGAGACAGTCTGTTCAGCAACAGCAGTGGTGGCAGCAGCCTTGCCTGTGGGGGATTAACGTGAGAGGAACAACATCCTGCTCTACACATCCACAATACATTATAAACATTCAGCAGAAGCATCCCTACTGAAACAGTGCCATTTAGATCAAAAGCTGGGAAATTCAGCCTGGGAGAAAATGAGGAGGTAAAACTGAACCTGATACTGCCATTACCAACATAGACCTCAATGTTCACATGAGGATTTGACACATGCAGTGTCACCATACAGATCAGTATCAAAACCCTTGTGATCACTAGACAGGTAATAACTCTGTTGATTATGGCTATACACCTGTTGATAAAGAATAAAACAACAACAAGAGCAGCTACACAGAGTAGTATTATCCCGGCTGCATACCACATGTTGGGAAAAAGGTCCAGAAGAAATATTACACAAAGTGTCTGTTCAGTTTTCAACCCCTCAGTATATTCAGCAGAAGCATTGCCCATTGCTATCTGGGGGATTCCTCCCATCAGAGATGGAATTTTAAACATTGACCAATTAGTAAAAAATTTATAGACTGGGTCCCAATAGATTGGTGTCACAGATTGACTCAGGATTGGCAGTTAAACCAGTGACAACAATACACTTGATGCCCTCCTCCTCCCACCCAGGTAGGGAAGGAGAGAGAGAATGAGGGAGAGAGACTTTCCAAATTGAAAATTAAACTACACAGAGTTAATTAAACACAAATGAAAAAAAAGAAAATATGTACAACTAAATACAAGTATGTTCAGGAATGTGAAAAACCCTATGACCTCTCCCCACCCCCAGCTATTCCCCTGCCACTCTCCTGAGCTGTGAACAGTTCCAAAATGTCCCAGACAGCTGCCAGAGATAGCAGCAGAGCAGACAGGAGGTGAGGGGAGAGTTAAGAAGGACAGGAATGCATGAGCCTAGGGATCAACAGTGAAGGATGGATGGGTGGATGGATGGATGGATGGATGGATGGATGGATGGATGGATGGATGGATGGAGTCCTCCCCAGATGCCACCCATGGACAGAAGAGAAGGGAAGAAGCAGCAGCAAGGAGGTTGTCTTCTGTGATCTCTGACCTTACACTGAGCTTACATGGAATACATGGAATGGAATACTTCGGTCAATTTTGCTGTCTAGTCCAATCCTCCCTGCGGTCAATTTTGCTGTCTAGTCCACTCCTCCCTGTGAGAGGGTTACAGATAGGACTCCTCTGCTCCTGTAGCATCTGAGGCTGCAGATTCAACAAGCAGAGCAAAGTCACCTTGAAGTCAGTAACATAAACATTCCAGCGTTACCAGTCCACTAGCTGGAAAACTTGCTGCTAGTTAAAAGAGAGCTTACTGAAGGAAAAAAAAAAAATCAGTAAGAGGAAAATTGACTTAACCCTGGATCAAACCAGTACAGATATGTAAATTATATAACTTCATTCCTTCTTGTTAAGCAAAAAAAAATGGACACGAATTATGATATGTGAACTATGTAACCTTATGACTCTACGAAAAACCAAAACCACGGGTATGTCAAGATGCATTACACAACAGGATAAGAAAGGTCTCTAGACAAGAGTACCACTTGTCTGAAATAAACTAGTTAGCATTCTCATAAGAAAATTGCATGCATAGCAAAATTATCTCTGATCAATCAAGAAAATTTGGAACAGCTGTCTTTTAGCTACACAATGGTCCTGAAAATGCATAAATACTCTTTTTCTTGTGCATTATGTCAGAGCAGTTATGATGGAGTTGTGCCCAGTGCTGCCTGGTGCTGCAATAAAGAATGCCTGCTTAATAACATTGGTTGTTTACTGAGTTCTATATTCAGACTCCTTACCCAGCTGCACATAGGTTCCCACTTTGGTGAGGAGAATTAGAAAGCAAAGGGATTTGGAGATAATGAGATTTGTGTATCAATACCACAATCAAGGCAAATGCATGGAACCACGATTTTGGCTTCTGCAATAATGGTCTACAGGGATCACTGCACAGAACTGGAAGACTCCCATAAGATCTTTCTTTTTAAAGGCTGAACCAGCTCCACAACTGCCATTAAAGGAGACATTAGAATCTCAATAATCTGGGGCTTTGTTTGCTTTGTTGTTTGTGGGGTTTTGGTCTTTTTATTTTTGCGTCTGTGGTAAGTCTGGCAATTTTTGGCTCTACAGAGACTGCAGGAAGCAGGATCATCTTACGTCAGCAACTTCAAAACTGGAAGGTAGCTGTCTCACTGAAGGACCTTGAAAGTGCTCTGTAGACTCTGCTACTTGAAAGAAAGGTTTTTAGTGCTACTCTCAGTTTGAGCAAGGGGACTGTTAAATATATGTCATATATTCACAAACAAACAGAGGTGGAAAATGGCTGTAGCACAGATGTTCTTGAGAGAAAGCAGCTAAATAAATGAAAACCACTGTGGCACTGAATCATGGTGTAACAAAAGGAATCTGCTTGTTATTCTGCAATACACTTCAGTTTGCCCAGCCTTCTTGCTCCCTGTTCACTACAGAGGACTGAGAGTGTATATACTATTCACATTTATTTTTTTATTGTAATTTTTTTTTTAGCAGAGACCACACTGATAAGTACTTTCAAAATAACCATTTCAAAATGATGGTCCCTCTCAACAGAGAAACCCACTGTGGACAGATTGACCGCTGCTGAAAGTAAAGCAAAACAAAGCAACAAAAAAAGTGACTCAACTGGACTGCTCAGCACACCAGAAAAAAAGGATGTATAAAGATTTCATGTAAGAATACTGTATTATTTGCAATCCATAATTTTTATTTTGCCTATTTAAAATTTTTCAGCAGCCCAGTAATGGTGATTAATCAATGCATCACAAGTCCTAGGCCTATCAATTTCAAAAGCAGAATTCTCATTTAATTCCACCAGATCCTTGTTTTCACTTCAATGTGAAGTTTGAGGACATCAAAGAATACCATATATTTTGCAAACCTCAGCCTTTGACAAATAAGTATGTCTCATAGTTCACACACAATTTATCAAGATCTGCACTAAGTGAAATAAATTGTTCAGTTTGCATTACTCCCAGTGCCAACCACTTTATGAACCCTGGTGAAGATACACAGAGAGCACATGGCCAGACACAGTTAGCAGATAAAACCTGAGATAGAGTGAAGTGAACTGACATTCTCTTCAACTCTTAAACATTATCACAATACTGAATGTGAGAGCATCCACTCTTCTCATACTCTCCGTGAGGCTTAATCTTCAGCTTGTCTGTATAGCTGAGGTCACATTCAAAACAGTACCACAGACAAGAGATACTGTCTTATGCTACTTCAGCAGCTATGCTGGCTCCCACCATCAGCCTGACAGTTTGTCATTTCCCAGTGGCTCCATAGCTGAGAAGCACAATTCTTGCTCTTCTACCTGACCCTCTGCGTGAACCAAACTGAGCTTAAGAGATAAAGATGACGATCTCAAAGCTGCCAGATCAGAGTTCGAACAGAGTTTTCAGTAGCTCTTAATGCTCTTCATTTTTCACTAGGGGCTTTCACACGCCATAAAGATTGGTGCAGACTTTCTTGCTCTAAGGTGACCTTAGTTAATAGTTTTCTGCTATTGCTTACTCCCAGCCCTCAGCATGACAGGAATCACAGTGGTTTTGTTGGAAACTGAGACCATATCCATCTTTTTACAGATGCATCTTAGTTGCTGCCTAGAGCCCCTAGATATCAGTCAGATAAAGGCTTGGTAATGAAGGAAGCAGTGCTGCCTATATCCCCACTGGCTTCAAGGAGATCAAACATAATGGGGTTCCTGTGGATCACTCCTGAAGGATGGGGATACACAGAAGTGCTTCTCCTAGATTAGGCAGTAACATGAAAAGCTACTGCTATTTACAGATATGATCATACTCCGTGACCTTCTTCTCCATTCTAAATACAACAAGTAAAAGGCCAAAAGAAATAAATCCACAGTTATTTATTCAGATGTTTAAAGTTCCTTTTAAGCTCTTCTTGAGGCCTTCAGGTTGTTTCTCTGAAAATGTTTGAGTCGCCTGTTTTTTCTGACTGAAGGCTTTGGAGAAATTTTAAAAATCCAAGAAAGAATATTCCTGGCAAACAAGCCTCAGCTTCACCCACACAATGATTTGTGCCAGAGTGCTTGCATGTTTGTCTAATCAAAGAGCAGAAAAGCCATTATAAAATGCTTCTGATCAATAACCTGTGGGCACAGAGCCAGTAGGCAGAGGACTCAAACACTGTCAATCAATAGAGTTAACATAAAAAAAACATTTTGCTGAAAAAGCTCAAAAACCTGAGTAAACCACAGTCTGCTGAAAAATATACTGCTATTGCTAAAAGGAACTCTCTTCTAAATGCTGTTCTTTGCAAACTATTCATTCCTTTCCAACTATATATTTAAGTTGCTTAAAGCTTGCTGTAAATTGTAGAAGTGTTGTGGATTATTATTTTTTTCAGATCATGAAAGAAAAGAAGAAAATAGCAAGTATATAGATCTAAAAAGGGGAACATTTGGGAAAACTGACATTTGAACTATCACGTTTTTTAAACCAACTGCATATGGCAGGAATGAACAGATCTGTATTATTCACACAAGCACAAGGGACATGAAGAGGAATTATATACAATTGTATTTGTATACTTTCCTATTCAAGCAACATGTTTTCTCAGAATTTTAACCCAGGAGGTGGAAACTCACTTCGCAAACAATATGTTAAACACAATTTATTTTTACTGAAAAAATATGTGAGTAGTCGTATGTGAATAATGTAATACCACATTTCAATTGCAACACTTAGGATGAATATGAAGACTTTCAAAGAGACATTAATCTTGCAAGTAAACTATCTATGCATTTTTTCCAGTGCATTTCAAAGAAATAAAAACAAAAGTTTACACTTCAGCCCTGCAATCCCTAGGAACATAAACATGATTTAGCAATACCTGGATAGTGTTCACCTGTATGTGCTTTTTTAGTTTGCTAAGCCATAGACTGTTGTGCACTGTTTACGCTTAGTGATGTTATGACTCCATCCAGATGACAATCTCAAAGTATTTTTTAAATATGAATTAATTTATTCTCACCAACTGAAGCAAAAAGAGGTTCAGTGACTTTCTCAAGGACACAGAAACCAGCCTGGATTCAACTCTCAGGCTGCAGTCTGCAGCACAGCGAACTGCTAGAATCCAAAAGTTTACTGCAAGTTTTCAATAACATTCCTCTTTACAGCCCTGATCTTGCTAAGATGATGCAAATAAATAAAAGATTTATAGCTGCAGAAATGAACTATTTCATAAACCATGCAACTAGGCCAGGGGTCAGATATCTTTATTCCTCCTAGTCTTCACACTGGATTTTCTGATGTCTGGAATTTAGCTGGGGCACTAGAAAGGTCCGTCATCTCATGCTAAATAGTACAGATAAAAATGAACAGCAAGCATTGTCATGTTGTCACATTATTGCTCAACTAATAAAAAAAGTAACATAATTTTTAAAAAATAAAATTACAGAGAAAGAGCTAATAGCTTTGCAGTAGAAGCAGCAAATGTCCTCATCAGACATGTGGCATAGAAATCTAAGTAATTGATTATTCTTTTAACTTAAATGGACAGCTAGAAAACCTAAGGGTTAAAACCATGAATACAATTCAAAACTCAAAGCAGAAGACACACTACCTTTCAGAGAAAATATATTTTTTCCTCCCTTTCTCTCCAAAGACTTTCAGAAATAATTTAAAGAAGTGTTGATAACCAAATTCAAAACAAGGCAGAACATTATTTCCATATGTACTTTTAAAGTCCTACTTTGAGATGTTCATGTAAGCAGAAGCGAAGAACATCACTATGCAATGAAAAACAGTATTAGCTGTGCAGACAATAACTAATGGGGTTATTTCAGGGCTAGGGAAACTATCAGTTCACAGAATTTATGAGTTTGTTTTCAGCCATTTGTTGCAAAGGCATATTCAAACAATAAAATATGGAAAATACATTGAGGGTCAAGCAGGTAAAAAGATTTACTAAAAAAGGTAATATTAACTGTTATCAAGTATCTACTGCTTCAGTACACATCTCACTCTTCAGAGCTACACTGCAGCAAAATTGAAGTAACTCACTTTTTACCTTTGAGCTCTTTATTCACCCTCTTTTTTCCTTTTTCCTAGGAAAAGATTAATATAGTATCAAGGAATGCTGATTTCTCCAACTTGCAGGGATTATAAGGAGTGTTGGTATGCACAGTTCATCTGGAGAGATTCTCTCTTCTGCTTAGATGATAGACCAGAGTACCAAAGTTCCTGACTGACCTCTTAGCTGAAGTTATTTTCAGTATTATGTTTAAAAAAACCTTCAAGGCTTGACCAAGCATTAACACATTGCTAAAGCAGGAGCTCTGGTGTTTGAACAAATACTGGAGTGAATAACATGGTTTTATAAATTATTCTGGAGATTTTAACTGAAACCAATATATTTATGTGTGTGTGTGTATATATATATATATGCTTTTATCTATTTCCATATACGCAACATCTTTATGAGACAGCATGGGATATGCTTCCATGTCAGAAAACAAGCATAACTATTAACTTGAATGCAGCTCAAACTGAGGACAAGATCTCTATTATCAGTGAAGTGACACAAGTCACTCCAAATGAAAGAACATGTTGTCTGAGAAGATAGTTTGCTTAGCAGCAAAGAAGCCAACTAGAATAGATTCAAAATTTCAAATTATTCAACTATTTCTGGTCTGATGCTGAATTTACTTGTCTATTTACATAGACAGGTAGAAAAAGCTTTGCAGAAAACAAGATCAGATTAAAAACCAGGCTCTTTGTAAATTATAATTCCAGTCTTTCCTTCCTAGTTATACATTTATTACATTACTGGAAGCCTATTTTAAGTCGATCACATTAATCTTAATTAAATTAATTATTTTAAAAAAATTAATTTAATGCTGATGCAACTCAGAATTGTCATGATGTACTCAGCACCAGATCTGTTGTGATGTACTCACCAACAAGGAGGGCCTTGTTGAAGCAGTGGTGGTCAATGGCAGCCCTGGCTGCAGTGATCACGAGATGGTGGAGTTCAGGACCCTGTGTGGAAGGAACAGAATACCCAGTAGGACCAGAACCCTGGACTTCCACAGGGCAAACTTTGGCCTCCTCAATCAACTGTTAAGGGAAA
>NW_009951797.1:2621-30667 GCF_000747805.2 Chaetura pelagica | reverse complement strand
TTAGAAAGGGTGTGGTTAGTCGGTCAAGAGAGGTTCTCCTCCCCCTCTACTCTGCCCTGGTGAGGCCACATCTGGAGTATTGTGTCCAGTTCTGGGCCCCTCAGTTCCAGAAGGACAGGGAACTGCTTGAAAGAGTCCAGTGCAGAGCCATGAAGATGATTAAGGGAGCAGAACATCTCCCTTATGAGGAAAGGCTGAGGGAGCTGGGCCTCTTTAGCTTGGAGAAAAGGAGACTGAGGGGTGACCTCATCAATGTTTACAAATACGTAAAGGGGTGAGTGTCAGGAAGATGGAGTTAGGCTTTTTTCAGTGCTGACCAGTGACAGGACAAGGGGTAATGGGTGCAAATTGGAGCATAGGAGGTTCAAGGTGAATATCCGAAAAAACTTCTTTACTGTGAGAGTGACAGAGCCCTGGGACAGGCTGCCCAGGGAGGCTGTGGAGTCTCCTTCACTGGAGACATTCAAAACCCACCTGGATGCATTCTTGTGTAATGTACTCTAGGTGACCCTGCTCTGGCAGGGGGGGGTGGACTAGATGATCTTTCAAGGTCCCTTCCAACCCCTAGGAGTCTATGATTCTATGATTCTATGAATGAGACCCCCCATCCCGTAGACAGTGAACTCAGATTTTTACTTCATGTGAGAAAATGAAGGCCTACCTTTTTAAGGTAGGTTCTGCTAACGATGCTTAAAAATACAGAGCAGTACTGAACACTGCAGAGAAACAGGTGTCTATCACTTAAAGTCAGCTGCACTGCACCCTTAGTCCTCATAAAAAGGTTCCACAAAATCTGAAAGCATTATGATCTCAAGCCTGAGAGGGCCAGTTCATTAGTTCAGCCAGCCAGTATTTACTTTGGAGACAAACTCATGCCTCACTAATATAGTGGCCACACTGAATTGGGATTCCTAGAATTGCAGGTAAACCACTACTATTTATTTGAGAAATCCGATTTGGTTCACATAAAGCCACTTCTTGCACATTTTTCTTACGAGATATATCTGTTGTTATATGATATACCAGCTCTTCCATTGTATATACAGTGGCTTCCAGTATATCACCTAACATGGCAGCAGCCCCAATGTTTTGCAGTGTGCAGTAAAAACAGCAACAGCCCTGTAAACATGAGACAAGATAGCACGAAGAACACCACCAAAAGTAGGAAAGACTGAGGTAGCACAGCCCTATCTTATTTCCAGCTAGGTCAACAATATTGTCTTTTAAAGATGTTCAACACCATCTCTCTCTATAAAGAGAAACTGATTTCATTACCTTCGTGTTGGTTTGAAACATCTTCCCTGTGACCAATGAAGTTGATTTGTATTTAATATGATCAGGCTTCAGTCTCCATCTTTACTTGGTGTGTGGTCATATCAGTTCCCTGCAATAACAGATCCTCATGCCATCAAAGAGCAAGAGCACCAAAAAGGCTTGCTGGAATATTAAAAAAATGTGCTTTGAGGGGTAAAACAAGATTCGGCCTTATACACTTTATTTTCCTGAACACATATGGTCCTTTTATCACTTCTTTGTATGCCAGACTCATCCTGAACCCCAATTATGGCACCTTAGCATTATGTTTCTCCAACTATATGGAAGATTCAGAATTAAACCCACAAATATCTATGCAAGTCAAAGGGAGGCAGAGGGACAGAGGCACATCACACACTCTTAAAAATGCTAGCTCGTGCCAAACACATTGCACCAGATGCCAGGATCAATTTTTTACAATATAGCTTACTGCCTTCAGCATTTGTTCAAGATATTCAGTGACAGTGGGTTAAGGCCAAGGGAAAAGAAAAACAGATCGTGTACTAACTGGGATATCTGACATTCTTAAGCATGGCAATCACCTATTGCTGTAATAAGCAGAAAAATGCTAATGTGTCATGGTGCATTGCAGTCAGGAGAAAAGGTCAGGTTTAACAGAGGGATGCAGAAATCACTGCAAACAGAGCATCTATTTAATCACTACAATGAGGCCAGAAGAATTATCCATGTGTAATCATATTATTTCTCAAATACACTTTGACATGTGAAAATAATATTCTACGAGAATGATAAGCTATTTGTACCACTGTGGGATGCTTTGAAACTATGACCATCAATTTTGTGGATTTGTGTCAAATGTGCACTACATTAAAATATATGAGCAATATCCCCTTCAGATTTTCCCATTAAATGAACCCCTGTGACAAAGTACTTCAACATAGTCATGCTGAAAATGTTTGGGCAACAATTTCACACAAGTGTGCTTAAGATCTCACATTAATGACATGATTGAAAACAACATTGGGCAAAGCAGAACAAAATTATTTTATCCATCAGTTCTTTGTTATAGTTTCACAGGAAAAAAAATACAATGCTGCAGGTCAAAATGCTGCTACTTGAAAGTATTACAATGAAAATAAATCTTAAATGCATTCTCACCCATTTTTATAAAATTTCCTTTTACTGGGCTTAGGGGCAAGAGGTACCTAAAAACATGTTTATCTTATGCATAATTAGTTTTTTTAAGAGCAGAGGCTAGCATTCCTGAAAATTTCTATGAGATGTGAGAAAGATATTTAGTCAAATAAATTTACTTGATGAATACAGTAAGAGCACATCGACGTATTTTTTAATAACTTCTAACTCATTTGTCCTAAATATATAAATATGCTTGTGTATTCTTGTCAAAAAGGCAGACGAATTCTTAGCCTGGTCATTACTACAACCACAGTCACATGAGTAGACTGAAAGCAAACATTGCTCCATGTGTACTACTGACATAAAAGTATGGAAACTGGGCAGAATCTGACACAGATGGAGCCAAGTAAGTTTAACAGAGAAAAACAGACAGTATTCCACATTTCTGATTATTGTTTCCTCCACTACACCTTGTTCTTTCTTTACAATCTACTGTATTAATTGTGAATAAACTCAAACTATTCTGTCTCTTCTTCCCTGAACACTGCCCCAATTTGCACTCAGTTTCCAATTAGGGTTTAGCTGCAGATGACAGATCAGCTGGAGACAGTCAGGAGAGGTGGGTGTCTTGCTGGAAACATTGGCCTCTGCAGATGAGCTCTCAAAGCTTCAGAATCATGTTTCCATGCCAACAGACAGCACACAAAGAGGTACTGAAGAAACAGTCACTGTGAAGAAAAAGCACTATTAATTTTATTACACCCTTCTTCTGGAAGGATAATTACAGGGACAATGAACATTTACACACAACCAAAAAGGATTCAGAAATTAAAAGGAATTTTTCACCATATTCTTCACAACATGTGTGCACACATTCCAGACAGCCTCACTTTCCAGAGCACTTAAGAGAATTAGACATTTAAGGTACATCTGTTTCAACACCAGTCAGTTCAGCGTTTGCTATGCCCAGGTCAGGACCTAGCATGTTCTGTGGTAAAAGTGCTCAAGTCTACGTCTGGCCTTTGATTCTTTTGATCCTGGATTTCAAAATGTTGCTCCCCAGCTAACAGCATGACTACAGGTCGCTCTGTACCCTTAGAGTATCAGGCCAATCCCTTTCCTATCTCTTAATTTTGGGGCTATCACAAGCTGCTGTTGTGAGTGTCCTCTGGTCCCTGCCAAGTGCATTTGGCTCTGACAACTTTAAAGGATTACATACCAACAGAAGTGGGACTGAAATAGCAGGCTGAAATGTAAGGATAGGTACAGCTACACTGGTAAGTATGAATCTACCTCACATCTCCAAAATGGGTCCTCTTCAGTGTCTAGGACAAAATGGAGCACATACTCATTGATGCACCAGCTAAAATTTGCTAAACAGCCTGGTCCACTACAGCAGCATTTTCTGAAGCTTCATGGCCCCTGCAGCCTCATAAGAATTTCTACTTGCAGGACTGGGTCTTAGTTCTGTCTACAGATGCTTATTCCCTTATTATTTACATCAGTGAACCTTGACTATCCCATATCTCTGGAGTCCACCTACTGGCCTCATTCTGTTCTGAGGTTAAGCATCATTTATGTGCCTAGGCAACACAAGCAAAGCAAAACATAATCTGAGATAGAAATTAAAATCTTAAAACATGTCTTGAAAGGAATTTGGAGTTACACATTAAAATCAGGATTCACAAAAAGCCCTGGGTCATTACTTGGGTAGCAGCATTCAAACAGGCAGTGATCTACTCAAGGGTATGTCTACATTGCACTGGACAGGAAAAACATCCTCCATGTCGTACAGTGACATTTTTCATTGCAGATCAAAAGTACTCAAGCTGCTTCCACTGTGGCTGAAGCAATATTAACATATTGTGCTACTTCTGGACCTTGAACTAGGTTATCTGGCAGCAGCTTTGCTCATGCATTTTATTCAGTTATTCTTTAATGAATCCGCAGTTGGTAGCTTCTATACCCAGGACACCCATCTCTCCCATGTTCTTCTGGGTGCTGCTCACAAAAGGAAGAGTGAGGACACTGCCAATGCTTTTTCTGGGTAGGAGGCAAAAGTGACAGCAGCCAACAAGACTTTAAAGCTGTTGCTCTCTCTCTTTCCCACAGCCATGCCCAGGGTACATTACTCTGCTTTTGCAGGGGCCCTGCTCTTTAAATTACACAAGCAGCCAATGCCACCTTCATGACTGAGCTACAGCAATTTAATTCCTTTGGCTTCCTGCTGCCTGGTTCCATGAACTACTGCAACAACTGCCTGGTGACTCCAGCTTATAAACTGTGGTGGGAGGAAGGAGTACAACTCCTAGGCAGGTGAGGGATTTATTTCTTGGGGAGATTCAAGCCCCCTCTCACTGGGGAAGGACTCATATCCGTGGTTCCCTACTTTCTGTGTGACTGCACTTGCTGTCAGCCATTACAGAAAAATCAGGTGGTGGCTCTGCTACCTGTGAGGGTACCTCATAAGACATGTGGTGGCTCTGCTACCTGTGAGGGTACCTCACAGGATCAGAGCCACTAACTGTCCTTATCTCCAGTGATGGTGGCAGTGGAGCCATCCCACCTCTTAAGAAAGCTCTGACTAATGTCCAGGAAGCCACCTAAATCTGAGAAAGAAACTTAATTTCAGATTCAGCTCATTCTTGGCTGGTCTGGGATTGGTGCCTCCTCACCACCCTCCCTTCCTTCCTCTCCACATGTGCCACGACTTACTGTTCTCTCCATTGTAAGCAAGCAAACCTCTCCCCACCACTCACTCCATAAAATCTCTTTGGTACAAAGATGCCAAAACCTACCACCCAAGATGAAGTTGTGCATTTCTTTGGAAACTGAGCTGATATGTTCTGAATAATGTAATTCTTGTCTTCTCATAAAATCTTACTGCACAATTTACTGAGAGACTGTGCACTTGTGATAAACTAATTAAGAGATTGTAGAGAGTATAAGCAGCTACACTTTAAAATACATTATACACTGGTTGTACAGTACACAGTTATCCGCTGAGACAGTACATCTATACAGTAACTTCAGCACAGCTACACAGCCTGAAAATCTAGCACTTCATTTTAAGGCATTGAGCAGTATATATCTGAGTTCCCATGTGACTAGCAATAGAAAGAAATGCCTAAAACCTCTATGGAGCTACACTGTTTAACAAACACCCTTTAATTTCAAACAAAATGAGCATTACATCCCAACTGATTTTCAATGCTTTTTCCACATCTTGTGGACTTTTATGCAGCAATAAATTGGGCATGGTGGTAATGTGTCCCCAAAGTTTGTATCTCCTATCTACTGGCTTCATTAATGATCCCAGCTCTGTCTATTTAAACCTCTGTTTAATGACACTGTTCCCTGTATTGGTCGTTAATGCCTTTACAGTTTAATGCAGCATGACAAATGAACAGTACATTTCATATAGTTGCAACTACAGTAATGCCTCATTTGGTATTCCTATCAAATGAAAGTAGAACAAGCAGGCAAAAATGTGTTAGAAATGCAAAAAAAAAAAGCTTTGGGAAAATATTTAGTGTTTACAACTTGCATGTTGCTTCAAGACTTTCACATTTCTGTACACAGCTGAACTGAGTCTTCATAGCTGTTTAGGTTACAATTTAATTAATTCCACAAAAAAAAGTCCTCAGATTATGCTGATTGCTTGCTTTCAATTTAGTACTGCTGCAGAGCTGCTTTAATTCAAGTATTTGAATACACATATATTAAAGGTTACAAAGTCTGGAAGCTGTTTCGCACATGAGAGTTTGTTATACTGAACTAGGAAGTTTTTGTTTTGAACGTTTTCTGGAAGTGTTTCCCCTTGTGGTATTACTTACAAATGAATGCAAGGACAACACATCAGTAATATAAGGAAAAATCACTCAAATTAATTTTCTTATACTTGTCTCAGCCTACTTCTGTACTTCCTTCTGGCAGTTCTTCTGTCATTTTCTTGCTAGTGACTTCCTCTGCTATCAATGCGGGATTTCTTTCTAGCTTTTGTAATATCTAATGGTTATTCATCTTTTCTTTGCCTTGATGTGAATCAAGGCTTATGGCTTTGTTTAAGTTGTTCTTATTGTGAGACAGCCACATATAATATGTACATCATCTTCTTGAATAGGTCCAGCTTCCCTTTCCCTGGGAATGATTCTTAAAGTCACAATCAGTTTAACTCACCTCCCTTCCAACTCTTAACTCCATTACTCTTCTCATCTCCAATGAAGGAGGATCATTTTGGAGTGACTACATCAGTGGACACGGGCTACTGATGTGGTCTATCTGGACTTCTATAAGGTCTTTTGAGACAATCTCCCACAACACCCTTCTCTCTAAACTGTCAAGTTTTGGATGGAGATCTATGAAGATTGATGTCCCTCGGGGGTCTGAACTGGGACCAGTACTGTTTAATATCCTCATCAATGACATAGGCAGTGGGATATGCACCCTCAGCAAATCCATAGATGACACTGAGCTGTGTGGTGCAGCTGACACACCTTAAGGACAGGATGCCATTCACAGGGACCTGGAAAAAAAGTGGCCCCATGTGAACTTCAGGAGGTTCAACAAGGCCAAGTGCAAGGTCCAGCACTTGGGTTGGGGAAATCCCCAGTACCAATACAGGTTGGGGAATGAGAGGAGTGGGAGCAGCCCTAAGGAGAGGGACTTGGGGGTACCGGTAGATGAAAAGCTGGACATGAGCAGGCAATGTGGACTCACCACTCAGAAAGCAAACTGCATCCTGGGCTGCATCAAAAGAAGCATGACCATCAGGTCAACAGTGGTGACTGTGTCCCTCTACTCCACTCTCTTGAGACCCCACTTTGATTGCTGCATCTAGCTCTGGAGTCCTCAGTACAAGAAGGATGTGGAACTCTTGGAGTGGGTCCAGAGGAGGGCCAAAAAATTACGGAGGGATGAAACACATCTCCTAATTCTTTCCAACTGAGAGAGCTGGAGGAGAGACATTATTGAAGCCTTTCAATACTTAAAGTTGGCTTATAGGAAAGATAGGGACAGACTTTTTAATAGGGCCTGCAGCAGTAGGGCAAGGGGCAAATGTTTTTAACTAAAAGAGGGTAGATTCAGACTAGATATAAAGAAGAAATTTTTTACAATAAGGGTGATAAAACACTGGAACAGGTTGCCCAGAAAGCTGGTAGACACTCCTTCCCAGGAAAATCCAAGGTCAGGTTGGGTAGGGCTCTGAGCAACCTACCTACATGAAGATGTCCCTACTTCTTGCAGGGGGGTTGGACTAGATGACCTTTAAAGGTGCCTTGAAACCCAGACTGTTCTATGATTCTATGATCTTTGGTTTTCACTTCTGCATTGAATCGTCGAGTTCATTAATGCTCTAGCTTTATCTTTCCAGTGCTGCTAAAACAACTTCTCCCCTGCTAACTAGCTCAGTAGTGCACCGAATGTTCCTCTCCTTCCTTATCAAAGTATTCCATTACCCATAACACTTTGTTGTATAACCCTCTGACGGGTTTTCAGAGTATCTCTTTCAGGATCAGCTTCCCAAAGCATCAACCCACAGGTACATTCTTTCCTAACAAAAAATATTATCAAAAAAAACAGGGATAAACCCAGTGGGGGGGTTCTGTTCTGTCTTTTACTAAGAATAAAATTAATTATGCTACGAACAACTTGTTGGACAACTGAGTGAGAGAAATTACTGAAGATTTACATTTAAAAATCAGCTGAATATAATATAATCTGCTCAGAATTTCAGAATTATAAATTAACTGTTTTGGCAGTGTGCTTAATATAGATACCTTGCAACTGGTTACTGCTTGAATGCGAGCTCTAGATAGAGAAGCATTGTTTTTTAAGAGATTATACAATCATCTCCAAAGTAGTTGTCATTGAACTTCAGGGACATTCATATTGCAAATAATGTATCACTCAGGACTTATCCCACTCCTTTGTTCTGACTAGTCAGTGAACACACTGCAACAAAAAAAAACAACAAACAAAAAACTGCACAAAAATGATGCCTCCAAAAACCCCTGGATGATATAAAAAACCCTGAAAATGTATGGGACTACTGGAAAGTATTTGACATTTTGCCCAGTTATCCATAAACACGATATTAAGTGTGAAGGTAAATATCACAAATAGTTTTATTTAAAACAAAAAAATATTTTCAGAATTGTTTTTTTATATGATTCTTATTTAACTGTGAATTATAGTCAGCTTACACTAGGTAAATCATGGCCACTCCCCTTCACATTTTCAGTACTTTAAGAATGAAGATCCCACAGCCTCTCCAAACAAGCTATTTAACCCTCACACATGAGGTGGCATTTGACCACACCCATGATTACATAAATAACCAATAAAACTTACTAAAAAAGAATTTCCCACTGTCCAACTTGTGTCTGCTGCCTCCAGTTTTATCACTGCATATACTGGAGAAGAGTCTGGCTCATCTTCTGCATCATTCAACTTTGTAAACAGCAGTAAGATCTGCCTTTTCTCTCCTCCAGCCTCAACAAACCAGCCCTCTAAACCTCTCTTTGCACATCATCTGCTTCAACCTAGTGGCCTCCACCAGACTAGTTCTATTATGTCCATGTCTGTCTTGTACTGAGGAACCCAGAACTCGGCATGGCACTTGTGCTGGATGGAGGGAAATAGTTTCTTCCTTTAGTCTGTGGACTACATGATAGCTGTTGATCTCCTTTTGTGCAATATTAAAAAGTTAATTCAATGAATCAATGAATGATGTCTATCTGGACTTTGGTGAAGCCTTTGAGACAGTCTCCCACAGCATTCTCCTAAAGAAGCTGGTGGCTCATGGCATACACAGGTACACTCCCTGCTGGGTAAAAAACTGGCTGGCGGTCCAAGCCCAGAGTGTTGTAGTGAATGGGGTTAGATCCAGCTGGCGGCCGGTCACCAGGAGTGTCCCCCAGGGCTCAGTTTTGGGTCCAGTCTTGTTCAGTATCTTTATTAATGACCTAGGTGAGGGGATTGAGTGCTTCCTAAGTAAGTTTGCAGATGACACTAAGCTGGGTGGAAGCGTTGATTTGCTTGAGGGTAGGAAGGCTCTGCAGAAAGACCTGGACAGGCTGGATTGTTGGTCCGAGGCCAGTTGTATGAGGTTTAACAAGGCCAAGAGCTGGGTCCTGCACTTTGGTCACAATAACCTCAGGCAGTGCTACAGACTGGTGGAAGAGTGGCTGGAGAGTACCCCAGCAAAGAGGGACCTGGGAGTACTGGTTGACAGCCGACAGCAGTGTTGCCAGGTGGCCAAGAAGGCCAACAGCATCAGAAAAAGCGTGGCCAGCAGGAGCAGTGAGGTGATGATGCCCCTGTATTCAGCACACACATCAAGTACTGTGTCCAGTTCTGGGCCCCTCACTACAAGAAGGATCTAGAGTTGCTAGAGTGTGTCAAGAGGAGAGCTATCAAGCTGGTGAAAGGTGTGGAAAATAAGTCCTATGAGGAGCAGCTGAGGGAACTGGAATTGTTTAGTTTGAAGAAGAGAAGGTTGAGGGGAGACCTCATTGCTCTCTACAACTACCTGAAAGGAGGTTGTAGGAAGGTGGGAGTTGGACTCTTCTCTCAAGTGAATAATGATAGGACGAGAGGAAATGGTCTGCGGCTATGCCAGGGGAAGTTTAGACTGGATATATTAGAAAGAATTTTTTTACCAAAAGAGTGGTTAGACAGTGGAACAGGCTGTCCAGGGAGGTGGTGGAGTCACCATCCCTGGAAGTGTTTAAAAGAAATATAGATGTAGTGCTTAGGGACATGATTTAAGCACTGAACAGGTAGACTAGGTTATGGTAGGGGGATTTAGGTTATAGTTGGACTTGATGATCTTCGAGGTCTCTTCCAACCAGGATGATTCCATGATTCTATAATCTCTTCTTCCAGAAATGTGGAATAATACCATGCAATTCAGTTTAGAAGTCAGTTTATAAGAAAGGAAGCTAAGCATCCTGAAGTAAAAGAGCTTAAAAATGTGACGTCCCCCAGGACAGCTCATGATGTCCATCTGAGAGAAAGAACAGCCTTTGCACTACAGTTCCCCAAACCTCTATCAAGTCTTCTCTCTTTTGAAATAACACCCCAATTTCCTATTTTTTTCTTTAATCTTACAGAAGTTTCTCTAAGAAAGAGGAAAAAGTCAGGAGATATTCACTCTGCATCCAAAGCAGGGTCAGAGTAGAGTTCAGTGTGTGAGGCTTTCAGTGACAACAAAACACTGAGTGGGTGTGTGCTTCTTCAGCAACTTTCATGGAAGAAAATGCAGAAACGGTCCACTGACAAAATATTGTTGATCTCAGAAAATGCTGATTCAGTGCAACTGCATTTTCTATGAAAACATATCAATGTTTGAACAGTTTGACTGAAAGGCAGTAAGATAATTCAGAGCTTATTTGTACCATCTTTGGTTTCAGTCCAAATTTCTCACAAGTAAAATAACGCTATTTTTTTTTGTTTGTTTACTGGTTCTCATTTTGCTTACCCAGTAAGACTTGGCTGGCAGCAGCTTGTCATCCTGCACTTGGGTTGTTTGGGATGTTTTTGCTTTATTCTTAATGAAGGACAGGTTTGAAAAATAGAAAAATTCTTTCTTTTTACTGCCAGGAAACTCCCCACTCTGATCAGCTCTAAGTATGAGCCTAACATGGACATTTATGAAGGCATTTACAAAGACATTTACAGCCTGCAAGGACAATGTCATCTAGTTTACCATACTAGAAGTTTATCTTCTAGCATGGTACTCTAAGGAGCCCAAACTTACTCAGAGACCTTGGACACATATAAGACACTCAGAAAAATTACACTTTACCAGCAAGGTCAGAATTTGATAGTTCGGAGTTAGTAGCAGTTTATCTTATGCAAGGTCGTGTGACAGGATATCATTGCCAGTAGCTTCCAAACCACTGCTGGGTGACAACAGAGCAGAAAAATGCATTTTTTTTGTATTTTCTTTCCCATGTTTTGACCTCTGCAACTTACCAAATTAAAGATTTTCCCTAGATAATTTTCAGTTGGCCCCTTCTATCCATCGCATCCCAAGAGTTCAGTTTTAACATTGCAGGGCGCTTGGTGCTGAGTCTCTCTGTCAGTGCACAGGTATAATGAGGTCTGGGCCTTCTTCTACATAGATTTTTTAATTATCTCCCAACATTTCTCAAGCAGGCAAAAATAAAATGCATCTTGGTTGTAACTGAACACTATTACACAACCATTCCCTGCCAAGCTTTTCCCTGCTTGACAGAAATAAGATCTTTTTTTCTGTACCAAGAAAAATTAGCAGACTACTCTCATGAGGTGTAGAAGAAAGAATTTGAAATGCAGTTAAAAAAGATTATGCAAAAAGAATTCACACAAACACATTGCAGATGAAAAGTAACAATGAAATCACTGCTGAAGTAGTACCAGGAATACTACTTTTCCAAAGAAGTGGGACAGGATCAGAACAGAGGTTGTCACAAGAGTCTAGACTAAACAAACTCAGTAACAGCCTTCTGTTTGCAGATTCCTGAAAAGTGACATGACAGCAAGCATGACCTACAGGCCAGAGTTCTTCAGATGCTGTGTTAACCTATTTTCAGGTTAAAGTATTACTTATGGTAACTTAGCTATCAGGAATTGCTTGAGTAAGTTGGCCCACTTGCAATATTATCTTTGTGTTAGAAGAGCTGAACACTAATGTGGATAATAAAAACTAATGTGAATACAACGCTTTGGAAGTTCTCATTTTCCAAATCCCATAGAAAAAATCAGTGATGCTTCTATATTTTACTTCTACTGGTATAAAAAGTAAGCATTTATATTTTTTGCATATAGACCAGAGTCACATAGGGCTACTGAGTATAACTTCATTTAAAAAAAGAAGTTTGCAATAATGTTGTATGGAATTGTATTGTATCTGGAGGTTCCTCCATGCTTTTCTCCAGCTTGCAGGGAGGTGGTGGAGTCACCATCCCTGGAAGTGTTTAAAAGAAATATAGATGTAGTGCTTAGGGACATGATTTAAGCACTGAACAGGTAGACTAGGTTATGGTAGGGGGATTTAGGTTATAGTTGGACTTGATGATCTTCGAGGTCTCTTCCAACCAGGATGATTCCATGATTCTATAATCTCTTCTTCCAGAAATGTGGAATAATACCATGCAATTCAGTTTAGAAGTCAGTTTATAAGAAAGGAAGCTAAGCATCCTGAAGTAAAAGAGCTTAAAAATGTGACGTCCCCCAGGACAGCTCATGATGTCCATCTGAGAGAAAGAACAGCCTTTGCACTACAGTTCCCCAGACCTCTATCAAGTCTTCTCTCTTTTGAAATAACACCCCAATTTCCTATTTTTTTATTTAATCTTACAGAAGTTTCTCTAAGAAAGAGGAAAAAGTCAGGAGATATTCACTCTGCATCCAAAGCAGGGTCAGAGTAGAGTTCAGTGTGTGAGGCTTTCAATGACAACAAAACACTGAGTGGGTGTGTGCTTCTTCAGCAACTTTCATGGAAGAAAATGCAGAAACGGTCCACTGACAAAATATTGTTGATCTCAGAAAATGCTGATTCAGTGCAACTGCATTTTCTATGAAAACATATCAATGTTTGAACAGTTTGACTGAAAGGCAGTAAGATAATTCAGAGCTTATTTGTACCATCTTTGGTTTCAGTCCAAATTTCTCACAAGTAAAATAACGCTATTTTTTTTTGTTTGTTTACTGGTTCTCATTTTGCTTACCCAGTAAGACTTGGCTGGCAGCAGCTTGTCATCCTGCACTTGGGTTGTTTGGGATGTTTTTGCTTTATTCTTAATGAAGGACAGGTTTGAAAAATAGAAAAATTCTTTCTTTTTACTGCCAGGAAACTCCCCACTCTGATCAGCTCTAAGTATGAGCCTAACATGGACATTTATGAAGGCATTTACAAAGACATTTACAGCCTGCAAGGACAATGTCATCTAGTTTACCATACTAGAAGTTTATCTTCTAGCATGGTACTCTAAGGAGCCCAAACTTACTCAGAGACCTTGGACACATATAAGACACTCAGAAAAATTACACTTTACCAGCAAGGTCAGAATTTGATAGTTCGGAGTTAGTAGCAGTTTATCTTATGCAAGGTCGTGTGACAGGATATCATTGCCAGTAGCTTCCAAACCACTGCTGGGTGACAACAGAGCAGAAAAATGCATTTTTTTTGTATTTTCTTTCCCATGTTTTGACCTCTGCAACTTACCAAATTAAAGATTTTCCCTAGATAATTTTCAGTTGGCCCCTTCTATCCATCGCATCCCAAGAGTTCAGTTTTAACATTGCAGGGCGCTTGGTGCTGAGTCTCTCTGTCAGTGCACAGGTATAATGAGGTCTGGGCCTTCTTCTACATAGATTTTTTAATTATCTCCCAACATTTCTCAAGCAGGCAAAAATAAAATGCATCTTGGTTGTAACTGAACACTATTACACAACCATTCCCTGCCAAGCTTTTCCCTGCTTGACAGAAATAAGATCTTTTTTTCTGTACCAAGAAAAATTAGCAGACTACTCTCATGAGGTGTAGAAGAAAGAATTTGAAATGCAGTTAAAAAAGATTATGCAAAAAGAATTCACACAAACACATTGCGGATGAAAAGTAACAATGAAATCACTGCTGAAGTAGTACCAGGAATACTACTTTTCCAAAGAAGTGGGACAGGATCAGAACAGAGGTTGTCACAAGAGTCTAGACTAAACAAACTCAGTAACAGCCTTCTGTTTGCAGATTCCTGAAAAGTGACATGACAGCAAGCATGACCTACAGGCCAGAGTTCTTCAGATGCTGTGTTAACCTATTTTCAGGTTAAAGTATTACTTATGGTAACTTAGCTATCAGGAATTGCTTGAGTAAGTTGGCCCACTTGCAATATTATCTTTGTGTTAGAAGAGCTGAACACTAATGTGGATAATAAAAACTAATGTGAATACAACGCTTTGGAAGTTCTCATTTTCCAAATCCCATAGAAAAAATCAGTGATGCTTCTATATTTTACTTCTACTGGTATAAAAAGTAAGCATTTATATTTTTTGCATATAGACCAGAGTCACATAGGGCTACTGAGTATAACTTCATTTAAAAAAAGAAGTTTGCAATAATGTTGTATGGAATTGTATTGTATCTGGAGGTTCCTCCATGCTTTTCTCCAGCTTGTTAGAAATGAAATGTAGTGTTGTTTTTGCATCCTAGTGTTAGAAGCATAGTGTTAGGTTTAGTGTTTTTTTCACATCCTAGTATTAGAAGCATGTTGTTGTTGTTTATATATATATATATATCTCCTAGTGTTAGGAATATAATAGTTTGTTTAAGAGAGAAGTGAGATATCTGCACATTCCAATGACACCTGGCGTGGTTTACAGTCCAAGAAACTCAGGGACTTAATTGGACTCCATCTGGGGGATCTGAACAAGGAGCAGGATTTATGGCCAGCATAAGACTGAACAAAGCCACTTCTATCTTGCTCCTCAGGACAGGATGACACCAATAGGTATAGATCATTTTGGTAACTGGGAAGACAGCCAAGGGGCAAGAAAGTCAGAATTATACCTTAGAAGGTAAAAAGTAAACTGCTAGAATGGAATGTGTAAACAGGGGCGGGGAACTTACAGGATAATTAGAAGTGTGGGATAGGCTGTAAACCCTGGACTACCCAGCCAGTGGAGAAACAGGGGTGGGAACTTTGTGTCAGGAATAGGGAACATAAACCATTATTCCCCTTACTATCAGGTGTGCCTACTTGTGTAGGTCACCCATTCTTGCAAGAGTACATATATAAACTGTGCTTCGTTGAAGGATCTGTTTGGGCCTATTCATTGGTGAGACAAACGTTTCTCACAAGCTTTATGCAATTTCCGCATGAGTTTCATGCTACAGATGTTCAACTGTAATATCACAAACCCAAATAATATGTTTTTTCCAAACCTTGGAAAAAAGATAAATATACACATACATATATACCTTTTGCTGCCATAATTTGTTGTTTTTTACAAGGGAATCTTCTTGTATTCAGAGATTTTTCAATTCAGCTCTATTCTATGTGGAGACTCAATAACTTCAGTGTAACTATTTGGATGGCTTCACCCCATTAATTTCAAAGTAACTGAACAGTCCACACTAATGTATCGAGCTCTCAAAGATGTGGAAAAAAATGATGGAAAATTTAGATGTTCAAACAAGCTCCAAAACAGATCAATGTGTTTGAGGTGCTTCATTTTGTCAAGAGTAGAAGGAGGTGAAAGGGGGGAGAGCCATCCAGAACTAGTAGAGGATGACAAATTAAATATCCTGGCACTGTGCAAGTACCATGCTCTGCCAAGAACATGTTAACAGCAGCAGGCTGGGAGGTGCAGAATGGAGGAGTGGAACATGGAAGGAAAAACTGGGGCAATATGATAAAAGCATGGCTGGTGCAAGTGGGTGTGAGGGACCTATACTTGCTGGAATTGGTGTCAAAACCTGTAAACAAAGTCTCTTTTGCGTCACAAAAGGCCTGCCTGAGAGGATGGAGACTGCACTGATGGTCTGCATATGGGCTGAGTTCGAATGTACAAGGATTGAGAAAAGGATGGAAAGGCAGAGAGGACAGAGGTCTGCTCCAGCTGCTCAGGCTTATGACTCATTTGCTCATATGACACGTTTGCTCATCCTTGTGAAAGAAGGAAACTGCCTATAAAAGAGGGGGCTGCAATGGTGGGCTCGGGGAGCCTCACTGACACCAACCCTCCCCTGTTGGCTGGCCCAAAGCTGGATCTAGGACTGAAGATTTTCTGTTATCTCTCTATAAACTTGTCTTCTACTATCTCTTTCTTCCTTCCTATCATCATTATGTAATGCAAGGCCTAACCATGATTTTTCCTCAGGTTGTGCAGCTTAAACATGCATGTATTGTACTCTTGTGATCTAATTGTCAGCTTTTGTGATTGTGCAGCCTAAGGTAATAATTTAAGTATCCGTATTCCTTCTATAGCTTTAAGTAAACCTATTCAAATACAGACCTTGAGTGTCATTTCACCTTAATCTGATCAAGGAGTATAGGAGGTCGAGCATTTCCTCTGACATTTTAATCACTCTGTCTGGAAGGGCCGAGTCTGAGACCAAGGTTGAATCCAGCCGCACCTGGGCTCCTCTCTGAGAAGGAGTTTAGAAAGCATCTGAATCTCCCCAGCTTGCCCTACTTGGGTCTTTACTGTGGGAAAGGAAGCCATCAATAGCATGAGGGACTCAGTGTGGGGAAAATAACATTTTTATCCAACCTGCAAGACAAAGCTTATCAGTAAGAGCTAAGCAGTCCATCAAGCACTCACAAAGAAAAACACTGAAAATCTCAAGGCCATTTAGAGCTTTCTATTTATCATATTGAGTTTATCTTTCTCCCTCATGAACATTTTTATGTGCATTCTGAATAAATCTGTTGTCAACCTGACTAGATGAAATTTAGCATGCTCCTTATCACACAATTAAAATAACATCAGTATCACAAACAAGTGATGCTAGAAAAAAAAGAGACCTTTTCATTCAATGTCTTCAGGGAAGACGTGCATAAAATTATGATGTTTTGCTGAAAGTTCCTGAAAACCAAGTAACTGTGTACCTACCAGATGTATAGGGCCATTTTAGGCAGCACCTCTTAAAGAGCAACACTGGAAAGGGAAAATGTCTTATATCACAAAGTTCCATTGCTATCATTTTTAGGCTATATCTTTATCTTGGTCTCCCCCTAGATATAATTTTACAGAAGTAAAACACCAAGAGACAAGGAGGGGGAAAAAAATCACTGATCTCTACTCTTTATTTCCTTCTCACCCTGATGAAAACAGAAATAAAGGCCTGATGAACCTCCCTTCATTCTGAATCCACGTCTCTCAAATGAGGATTATTTGCTCAAATTGAGTATATTGGTAGATGTTGGCAAATTTCGGTATTTCTACCAGATTAAAGCAATCTGAATGTACACATATATAATATGCATACAGATAGAAACTTCTTTGCTAGACAATTCCTCAGCATAAATTAATTTAATTACTTTTTCACCACACTCATTCACATTTCTCTTGACAAAATGCAACAAATTTTAAGTTGGTTTATTACCTTTCTTAATTACCTTCTCCTTAATTTCAGACACAGGTGTTTCACACTTACTATGCTGCTCAGTGACCTTAGCAGACTTTGTCCTTAATTCCTAGGTCAAACAGAACTATAGTAGTCTCAGGCAACATAATAGCCAAGGTCAGCTTCTATATTTCTAACACAAATGAAATGGGAAAACAGATTTGAGTTAAGCTTTATAACCTTCATGAAACAATTTTATTATATTCTTTGTGCATCTGCGGAACAAAAAAGCTGCCAATTCAAAAAGAATTAAAAAAACACTGTACTTGTTGTTTAGTTGTGGTAGAATCAAACCTGTCACTATTATATTACTGTCAAACTAACTTTCAGGGTGCTGAGACTTATTATGAATGCCACTTAAAAAACATCCAGCTATTCAAATCTCGGGTTGTCAGTTTGCAGCTTAAATTGCCACTGACCTCATTATGACCTTAAGGCTTGACAGCAATGCCAAAAAAAAAAAAGGAACTTGAGTATCTGCAGCTCTTTCAGTGAAAGGCAGCTCAAAAAATGGGATAAAAGGGGTGGGAAAATACATCACAGCTGTCTGTAAAGTAAGTTAGCGGCCTGCCTTCTTAGGAAGAATCCAAGCTTGCCTCTTATCGCAAGCCGATACTGGGGGGCTACAGTTTCCCACACCTCTGCAGTCAAGACATGTAAATCCATTTAGGCAGAATTTTCTATAAAAATTTTTTGATGTGTCCCAAGTGGCTGTCCTACAATTAATAGGAGCATAGTGTGACCTCAGCAGGTACAGAGTATATTATGAGGCCAACACAAAGGATTGTAACTGTCCTCACCTCCAGTGACAAATTACATGCCAAGAACAACAATTTACATCTTGAGTAGTGCAGGCAAATAAGGTAATGTGCAGTGAAATCATTTAAGTATACTGTAACAAAAGGAAGAACCCAAAAATACATAGGTCAAAACTGGACATGTCTGCTCACAAAGCTAAATTCTAAATCCTTACATTTTATTATGGACAGATTAGAGAGACAAGAGTATAAAAGATTAACTGATTTCACCTTCATATTCCATATACACCCCACTTCTTTTGATGTAAACTGAGATAAACTGTGAAATTATTTAGAGGACAAATGCTTCTGACCTTTCTGTAGCTATTTTTCAGGGAAGAGCAGCAAAGTTATCCATTTAGATCTACGACACAATATAATATGACATTAAGAAAGGGTTAAAAAAATCTCAGCAGTGGTAAGAAAATGTGTGCAAACTAGTAACTCACACACTAAACGTTTTTTACGGTAACAAATTGGCAAAAAAATCAGAATGATATCAAACTATAAGTACTGATAATAAAATAATATTTTACAAGGCACACTAAGTGGCTTTCCAAAATTATGCTGTCATATATATGCAAACTAATAAAAATACTCTGCATGCTTCTCCCCTCAGATTCATGAAATATTTTTATCAAGATATAAATATGACAAGCATATTCTCTCTTCATTGGCAGTACACCAGCATACTACTGAGAGGAGATCCATTCTCAGATCATACATTTCTCTCTGAACCAGCAGTATGAGGAAAAGAAGAGCTGGCTATACTTTAACATTATGGAGAAACTCTGGACAAGTCTTAAACAATCCTTTATTCCTACCTTAATGCAGACAATACTCCTTATTAATGAAGGCATAATGAAACACTTGTGTTTCACATCCTGATTTTTTTCCAGGACTTCATCCCTTTCTCATTCATCCTTTCAAAAGATCATTTTTACCAAGTTCATGAGATATTGTTGCAAGCTGAAACTGTTAAGCAGTCACAAATGAGAGTCCTGCAGAAAATGATAATAAAGACATATAAGTTATGCTGTTGCAGTTGAATTTAAAAAACCAAAACTCTTGCCATAGAAAACTGGTAGTAGAAGTGGTGTACAAACATTTTACTATGTCTATCTACAATGCAAATTCTTCACATTTCCAACACTTCATTTCTCTTCCTGTTAAATCTAATGGAAATATTCTGCTTTGTGTCAAGATCTAATAGTCACATAGGCAAAGATTCTTTGTGATCCCACCAGAACAAAACAAAGATAATACAATGTCCAGTGCATAAATAGGCTTTTATTTAGGTGCAGATCTGCTGGTAAGAGTTACAACTATATATGTGTCATAAGCTTCTAATAGAGATGATAACTAACCCTAAATTCCAAAAGAGAAAGATCAGGAAAGGAAATCAAGTTAAAGGAAAGTCACCACTCAGAGCTTCTGCAGCATCCCGTTGATCTCGTAGCAGAAGAGTTGTGGTAGTCTGATTTTAGCATGCATCCTGAGACTGATGCTCTTCTCCTTTATACTGTTAATTCCTGGGATGCACTATAGCAATTACACAAATTCTTTATCACCTCCTGCATTTATTGGTGCAGTTATTTGTATAGGCTTTAAGTCTTTTCTGCCATGTGATTTACATGAAACTCTCTGAGCCTCTTGATTAATTCAAGGCCTGATTGCTGGATGTCCTTACTCCCACACCAAACTCTCTCCCGTTCGCCTTGGGCATTTGCCACATCAGGGGTGGGGGTGGGAGAAATGGAGGGGGTGTGTGGGGAGGTGGGATGACACACAACCTTCATCAGTTGAGTAAAATCGATTTGGTGGGTTGCAAAGACGTTTCTTTTGCATGTATCCAGACAAACAACAGACACCATAAGTGTTTGAATACACTATCTCTTGGATTGTTCGAGACAAGCACTGTGTATCTTGAATGTCACACTGAATGTCACACCTTGATTTAAATGGAATTTAATAGACAAATTGAATTTAATAGGTTGACTTTTAAGAATAGGGATTTCTTTTTAAAATAATCTCTGAAGGGAAATGAGAGACAACTTGCACCAAGATGTCCTTTAAGCTCAGGAAGCAGCAGCTCAAAAACCTGCCTGGCTGTTCTTGTAACAAGGAATCCATGTTAATTTGTCCTAAGCAAGCTCCTAGATTTAGGTCTTTAAGGCTTTATGGACCAGATCAGTGATTTTTATCAGTGAACCATCATGCATTATCAAATTAGTGTTACTTTTCTTGACAGTATAACAAGGACTTATTAACTTTTAATTTGTCTCAAAATTGTTATTCATTGATGTATCCATCAGTATAATTATAAGAATGTTTTGACAGACAGGTTATATACAAAAGGAAAAGGGTAAGTAATAATATATCATTACTATTTCCTTAAAAGTCAGTGTCATAATTGTAATAACAAGAAGCCTAGTGTTAAATATGGGAATGGAAAATACTTTGGAAAACAAAGCCAAAGGCTTCACAATGTTTGGTTTGAAGAAAGCACTGTGTCAGTATGCTCTTGGCACCACAGCTGCACTGGAAATGTGCAAATTACAAGTGAACATCACAAAAACTAGCTTGAAGCACTACAGGAGTAAACTTTCTTGTCAGAGTGCTCTTATCTGAAAGGAGTGAACAATAATAGATGAGATAGACAACTGAACCCCAGGAAGCAAAGAGGAGAATGCCTTGTAGCAAGAAGCACAGGCTGCCATGAGGTTTGGCCCAGATGTTGCTTGGTAACTTGGCTCCAGGCAAAGTCACAGCAAAATTTCAAGAGGAAGCCTGAATTAACATGTGTAAGGGCCCTTGATAAAAGTTGCCCCCTATTTTTCAAACACAGAAACATAGCTAAGTATGAAAGAAGCCTAAGTATTTATGAGTCAATTAAATGGTCAATTAAAGCAAAAGTTGAAAGTGGCAATCAACTGAGAGAAATAATGGACTCATGAAAACCTGGCCTTTAGAAGCCATTGTGTCTACTCTATATTAAAAGAGAGACTCAGGCTTTTTAGCTTTAGAGAGGATTTTGATTTCTTGCTTTTCAGCACTTGTAGCCTTCATCACTGCTTTCACAGGTAGCTGAGTAGGAAGGTCTGTCAACAGCAGCCAGGCTCACCCTTTTTGACTAAATAATTGTCAGCAAACATCATCAATATAAACATGTAATTGGTGTGCTCATAAAACGTTCAATGTAACAATACAGAAAGTGAACAATGTATTGTTTATGTGTAAAATATGCTCTTTTCCAAGTGTGAGTTTAAATATTTTTGTGGTATTATTTAGGTGCCACCAAAAAGTTCAATGGCAATGAAATGGGTGCAGAAAGTTACAAAAAGGTGTTGCTCAGAAATAAATTATCGCACCCAAGTAAAACAGAATTATCCATAACATAACTACTTTGAGAGTGCTGGGGTACCCATTGAATCCAGCCCAGAAACAGAGGAAAGAAAGGCTTTTAAAGGTACTAGTAAAAGGCATGGCTTATTAGCAGAGTTAGAAAATCCACACAACACTGCATAGCAGTACATTCAGTTGGCACCAGCACTGTGAATATGCACTCCTTCTCCTCCTCGTGAGTGGAAACTTGGCATAAAATAATTCCATCACATATAAAAATCAGACATTTGTGAACAACTCATTTTGGCAATTAAGAAAACCGTGGTGCCTCATGCTTGTTGGTTTAAAAAGCACCTTCTCTTTTAGTGGTGTAAATCAAGAGTACATGAAAAACTGAGAAATCAAACCAGTAAGGGAAGTGAAGCAGATCCATTTAGAGTTATTCAGAGAACAGAATTTCTGTCTCAGGGGAATCTCTGGCGCTTCAACACTAATGTCAATGTCAAAAGAGGAAGAAAGTCAATATATAATACATTGTGGTATAATATATGGGTCTGACATTCTAAGCCAAAAATGCTTAAATTATTGTAGCTCTTTGTAGAGTGCTTTGTTTTGCAATACTGATTAAAAAGAAAACATCTCCATTTGAGATGTTCAGCCTTTTTAAAGTTGAAGAGTTTGAGGTGCTTGGACTTTCCTATCAAAAAGCAGTTCATTCACAAATCATAATTTACTGAGAAAAACATGCAACTATCAATAACTCAAATGTTAATCAGGAGGACTCTTGCATAGTCATTAAGACTACTTTATGCCTCTTTTTGTTAAGGAACTCTGATTTTAGCATCCCACAATGTAATCAGCAAATTGTATTAACTGTTCTCTTTCTTGTTGCATTAAGCCAATTCATCAGGTAAAGCACTGTTTCCCAGGTCCTAGCTTCTTCAGTAACTTACTCAGGGAAGGATACTTAGAATTTTCTTATTATGAATTAACTAAGACATAATTATATGTCTTATAATGTGTATTAAAAACCTGGTGTATAAAAAAAATACATTCACGATTCATCTTCCAAGATAGAGTCTCTCCATCCCAGAACTCATTCATTTTTATGACATATTATATATTTTCCTTACAGCAGCTAAAATTTATCAACAGAAACCTTGAGTTTTTTTCAGGTCTGTGCAGAGAAATGCAATCTATTCTGCTCCTCTTTCTTCACAAGCATAATTGGGATTTCTTTTTTCTCTGAGCACTCTGACATGATGCAGGATCAGCTGCAGTTTTTGGCTTTGGGTCATGCCCACAGGGCACAGATGTAAACCAATCTGCCCTGTTGTCAGATCATGGGTAAAATGGTTCTTGGTAAAATAAAAATCAGCCTAAATATTTCATTCAGTATTTTTAATACTTTTCTCCCATTTTCTTAATTTTGAGTTCTCTAATTCTTCACAGAAAGTCTAAACCAGCTAATAACACGAAATCTGTCATCTTGGACCATGCAGGAGTCAAGAGCATCAGACCCCTTGTCTTGTGACTGACATCTGCAAGGTTCTTGACCATTTTCTACTAATGGAGAAAGTTCTGGTAAGGTCATAAAAGCTTCAGAAAACTTGAGTCCTTGAGGACTGCTCTCAAGGCTGCTCTGCTATGGCATAGCATGTAACCTGGGATCAAAATGCTATGAAAAGGTCTGCGAGAAGCACTTCCTTGAATGCAGAGCTGTCAACCTTGCTCCCATCTTGCTTTCCTTTGCAGAACAGCTCTGTCCTTTTGCTCCTCAAGTCCTGCTCTTTGACTTCTCAGAAATGCTGGTAGCTTCTCATGCTCCATCTATCTATCCGAATTAACTTGAGACAGCTGACATTGACATAAGACACTATACATCCAAGAAGACAGCTTATCTCTAGCAAGGTAGACAAAATTTAGGAGATTTTTTGGAAGTCATTAGTCCCCCATGAAGAAAACAAATATCTCTTTGATCAGAATTAACCCTGCAATAGGCAAAAAAAAAGTAAATTATTTGAGGTGCATAATACATGGGTGTAAGGAAGAGTTTGACTGGCTGAATCCTACTTTCCAGTATTACGTTCACCATGCTGGCTGCTGATCATTTTCTGGGACAGATAGAAATAGAAGCTAGGAAAATCAAATAAAAGCCTTTATCCAGTGTGGAAAGTGATCTCCTAATTCAACAGGTTAATGTCTTTCTCCTATTTGCATAAAAAAAAAAAAAAAGAAAATTGCAATAAAGATGTAACCTTACTGCTGAAGGAAGTGAATTCCAGTGTGTCCAGTTTTTCAGACTGAAGTCTGGGGTTTACAATTATTCTGAAAAACTGATGTACTGTTTTTTAACAAAATATATACATACATATACAGAGCATGTGTGCCTGAACAGCCATTTTCCTAGCAACACCTGCTAATTTTATTCTGCTATTTGTGCATGCAGCCTACTTACTCACATTATGTACTGTAAATAATGCATATTTTTCTATTTATTTCCACTTAGCTGGCTGAAATGACTTTTCTTGAATAAGCAGTATCCATTTATGAAATGCTGCAATAAAATTTAACACATCTTCATGATAGCATTCTGCATTTAAAGAAAGCTGTGAAGAATGGAGCTTTATTCCAGGTAGATCAAGACCCTTAAAATGAAGATAAAATTGATAGCAGGGAAAAAAAACAACCAACCAACCAAAACCCCTCAAAAAACTCCAAACAAACAACCTCCCCCCCCACAAAACCAAACCAAACCAACAACAAAAAACAAGTTTAAATTGAAATCTAAAAGATCTCAACCCATAGGTGCATGACTAGACAAGGAAAGTAGCAGTTTACAGCCAGTGTTGAAGGGAAAGTGAGACTGGTTAATTGCAAAGGATTGAGATTCTGCTTGTGTTTTCTCATTGACTTCAGTTAACCAACCAAAGACTAGTAGGTCTAGCAGGGGGAGAACAAAACTACAGCATTAGTTTTAATATGTTTTAGATTAAGCTCAAATTGCTTGAAATATGTCCATAGGTCACAGCTCCATGTTCTGCTCCCAGCTCTGCTAATCAACAGGAGGGAATTTGCTCTTGCTTTATTCAGGGCTTCCAAGGGGGTCTTCCACATCTACATAGTCTGTAATGTATAATAAAATCCTTGATGGAAAGGAAACAGACAAATGAAAAGTGGAAACATCTTCAGCAGTTTACAAGTAAGTCATATGCAGTGCCTGCAGTACTTGTTGCTTATACAGTCATGTGACACCAGAGATAGAATTTGTTGTGCAGAAGTACACTCACCAACTGAGGCATTCTTCAGCTCAAGATGTGTATGTCAAAGCAAGAGTTTTCTGTTTATTTCACTTAAATTCTCAGGTTGTTGTTTTTGTTTTTTTTTCTTCAAGTTTCCTTCTTTAAATACATCAAGACCCCAGTCATAACACAGCTGACAAACAACACTGTGTTTCAGGTTTCAGATTTATTTCCTTGTTTCTCTTACTAATCAACCCTTATACCTGTATATAGAAATTTAAAAAAAAATCAGAAAAACTTTTATTTTAAAAGCTAGCCTAAATTATAGCTTCAACAATTGAAACCTCTGGGGGCAAACAGTTGATGCTCTAGTAAAACATGAAGACACTACATTCTCCCACCACTGAGAGGTCTTTCTCTGGGCTAGTGAAATTCACTGCAACTAAATACATCTTTCACAGTCATGCTCTTGTGTAAAGGAAAAAACTTATTAATTTCAAGGAAAAAAACCCAACTCATTAATTTTAATTTAGATTTCTCAAGTCTGATATGAAGCAAGACTTTGAGCTCCTCCTCCCTATTAGCATACCTGTCTGTCTCAGAAAAGGGACAGAGCTAGAATAAATGAAACTGCATTTATAAATGCATTTTGGAGCAGGTTTGCTCTAGCATGTATATCATTACAAATCTCTCAGGTGTCTCAATTCAAGCCTTAAAATGGTCTCAATAACAATCAAGACTGGAATTCACAGGCTAAAAGTGAACCACACAGTCAAGTGCTTTACTCAATTAGAGTCTCACTGAAATTGGTAATTTCAAAATGTTTTAAAGTACTTGAAATTTATTCTATACAGTGCTGAGAATCTCACATACTGTTAAAATAATTACACTATTCAGTGTATAAAAACAGGAAAACACTCCCCAACCAAAGGTCTGACAGTCTCATTAAACAAAAGCAGCAAAATACGAGAGAGAAAAGAGATCTGGAGAGGGATATTGTACTGAAATAGAAACTAAGATTTCTGATCTTTACACTATCAACAAAACCATATTGCCTTCCCAGGCAAACTTTACTATTTATTCTAACAGTTCATGGGAAGGCACAACATATAGACAATGCTGATTTTAATTTCTCAGATTCTTCTGAAGAATTCCTTGAAATCAGTTTGTTCCAATGCTCCTCTGAGAAACAAAAGCCTTTGAAATAATTCTATTTAATCTTCACTCAAAATAAATAAATAAATACATACATAAATCAGTAACTCTACATTATACCTTAGGCACGATTTTTTCAAACTTTAAAGGAATTTTCAAATAAAAGAGGGAGATGAACATAAAAAATAATGTAAACCAGTAAGTTAAATACATAATGCTGAAATGCAGGCTTCAGAATATTTAAAAATATATTATGCATACACATCATGATTTCATATTGAAAGGAAAACATTATTGTAATATATTACAGGAATAATAATAGGTTATTTGTAGAAATTACAGAATAACTTTTGATAAATACACTATCATATACAAGGATTCTGTATGATCAGTTGAAATATACTGGAAAAGAAAATAAAAACCTGCAAATTCCCTTTTTGCCAATTTTAAGAAATATTTCACTATGTCCAAAAAGCTTTTGGCAACAAAGAATTAGGCTGCTCACATAGAAGACCTATCAGACTGTTCTTTACAGGCTTCCTGGGACTTCAACCATAGCTTTTACCGAGGAAAATGAGTTTGCCAGAGAGAAACCCACTAGACACTCGGCAAAATAAATGCTTTATCCAGTGAGTACTTCACAGTTACTGACAATGTCAGCCATTTACCTCTTGCCAGAAAAAGTGAATCATAACAAGTAATTCAAAGATCAACAGTATCCATTACTATCTGGCAGTAAAAGATAGCTCTTCATTACTCACAGGGTTTAATAAACACTGCAATGTTAGTTCCTATATCCTGGTCAAATTCCAGTTTAGGTAGTTGAGCTCCTGTCTCCCTGAATTCCTTTGGAAATGCCCTTAGGTGAGATAATCTTCAGCCTCCTCTAATCTGCCCATGCACTGTTAAACACTAGAAGTGACTACTTTCAAAGAATGAATTACAGTGAGCCAAAATCTCCAGTTTTCTCAGACTAGAACTCACAAAATGCCTGTACATTATAAAACATAAACTGATATTTTCAGTAGAGTATGCTGGTATGCGTGAAGCATTTTGCTAAATGTTACATACTCAGTATATTTTAATTAATTTTGTGTTTCTTGAATGCAAACTTTATTGTGAGCCTAGTTGTTCTGCCAGCTTGCAGGCCTCAGCCAACAAGATCTACTACATGCGCAGCATTTAAGGTCAGTGTCACAACTTCACTGGAGCTCCTTTTGAAATTAAAAATAAAGATAAAAGCGTAATAGCGGTCTACCTGGAAGAACTATCATAGAATGTATTGGGTTGGAATGAGCTTGTAATGTCTTCTAGTTCAACCCCCCTACAATAAGCAGGGACATATCACACTAGAACAGATTGCTCAGAGCCCCATCAAGCCTGACCTTGAATGTCTCCAGGGATAGGGCCTCCACAACCTCTCTGGGCAAACTGTTTCAGTGATCCACCGCCCTCATATTAAAGGAGTTTTTCCTAATATCTAAATGGAATCTACCCTTTTTTAGCTTAAAACCATTACCCTTGTCCTATTGTTACATGCCCTTGTGAACACTTCTTCCCCAGCCTTCTCCTTTCAGGTATTAGAAGATCCTCTAAGTCTTCTTATAGGTCCTAGAGTCTTCCATTCTTCAGGCTGAAGCTACTGTTGATAGAACTGTGTGGTCTGTCTCTTTTGGCTACAGAAAGTATGTTTCCCAATTAACCATTAAAATTACAGCTATTCCTCTAGAACTCTGCATCCCCAATACATGTTATCCTGAAACACAAGGGAACCGTAATGTAACAAGTTTCAAGCAGAAAAAAAAATGTTCACTGTATCTTTCTGATTATTCCTCAAACATTCAACTATATAATGTCAGCCTCTTTGCCTATTGGCTAAACTTCAGTACTTCCTTCCACATACAAGAACTAAAGCAGGTTTCACACAATCACAGAATCACAGAATGGTAGGGGTTAGAAGGGACCCCAAAAGATTGT
>NW_009951797.1:1994-2608 GCF_000747805.2 Chaetura pelagica | reverse complement strand
TCCAGAGTAGGTTCACCTAGAGTAGGTCACACAGGAATACATCCAGGCAGGTTTTATATGTCTCCAGAGAAAGTGATGCCACAACCTCTCTGGGCAGCCTGCTCCTGTGTTCTGTCACCCTCACAGTGAAAAAGGTTTTCCTCACGTTTACGTGGAACCTCGTATGCTCCAGCTTGCACCTGTTGTCGCTTGTCCTATCACTGCACATCACTGAGAGGAACCTGGCTCCATCCTCCTGACACTCACCCTTAATATATTTATAAATATTAATGAGGTCACCCCTCAGTCTCCTTTTCTCCAAGCTAAAGAGACCCAGCTCCCTCAGCCTTTCCTCATAAGGAAGATGTTCCACTCCCTTAATCATCTTTGTGGCTCTGCACTGGACTCTTTCAAGCAGTTCCCTGTCCTTCTGGAACTGAGTGGCCCAGAATTGGACACAATACTCCAGATGCAGCCTCACCAGGGCAGAGTAGAGGGGGAGGAGAACCTCTTTGAACCTGCTAATCACACCCTTTCTAATACACCACAGGATGCCACTGACTTTCTTGGCTACAAGGGCACATTGCTGGCTCATGGTCATCCTCCTGTCCACCAGAACCCCCAGGTCTCTTTCC
>NW_009951797.1:0-371 GCF_000747805.2 Chaetura pelagica | reverse complement strand
AGGCTCTCCCCCTTTTTGTTTTATAAGCAAATTTCTCAGTGTTTGGTGAGGCTGCTCAACCATTGATTGACCTGTCAGTGAATGTGGGATGCTCGTAACATGCACATATTTTAGACGACCAAATTCTGAGATACGTGTCACATCCATTTGCCATATCTGTAAAGGACATGATCCCTTCGGATTGACCCCAATTCCAATGCCAAATCTTTTTTTTCCACAAGCTGGACAAGATTTTACTATCCCTTGAGTATCTGTTAAGGACAAGTGAAGCTGTTGTACCAGCATTTTTGCTGATTAATGAAAAAATGCATGAGAATATTTTTTTTTTGCCTGTTAAAATATATTTACAGAAGGTCCAGTTCATGCAGGGG
>NW_009951796.1:980454-983325 GCF_000747805.2 Chaetura pelagica | reverse complement strand
AAAAAACCCACCTTATTGACTATTAACTCAAATAGACAATGTCAATAACTGATTTAGCCCCAGACATTTAGAAGTGTAGGGCATTTTGAATCCTTGTCCAGGATTTCATCCTTTTTTTGTGCATATTGCCCAAGAGAGAATGATAAATCCAGCTTGTTCAAACAGACATCCTCATTTGCACTATACAGTATGTAGTAAAAAGACCCTCCTTGCTTCTATCAAATGTTAATTCAAGCTATGTTTTGCATATTGTACCCTCTTACTTCAAACACTTAGCCTGTCCAGCTTGCATTACTATCTTAAGACAACTTGAAAGGGGCAGCTTCACATGAGACTAGTTAGACTGCAGGAAGTGTTAGTATAGACAATCACTGGAGAAGGAATTGTTTACAGTGACAGGGGGTTTCTTGAGCTTTTCTCTTTGAGAAGAGGCGTTGGCTGCTACCACCAGGCATTTTAGCACAGCTTTTTTTCCCCTCAGGTGCATTCTTTCAGCAAGGCTGAAGTGTCTGCCACTTGGCAGACACTTGACTTTTGACTCATTTCTTGTTCCTGTTCAGTTCTTAGCTCTCTTGTTACTGGAATAATCTTTGGTAACAAAAGAGGAACTCAAAGCCAATTCTTCCACTAGAAGTATTTGTCTTCTCTTTCGATTTGATGTTCAATGCATTTGGAAAACTCAGGGTAAAGTGTCTTGACTCAGATACAGGTTGGTTGCTACACTAAAAAAACCTTACCATGTGTTCACTATGTCCATCATGCTGAACAGATGAAGTGGCTGTGCTAAAACTGTGTCATCTGTCTATATAGGAGTTCACAAGTTAAACATCTCCCAAAGGATTAAAAGAGAGAAGAAAAATGATAATTCTAGGAAAAAAATCCATTAACACAGAGAAATAATTAACCAACACTTGGAAGAAACTTGTTTTTAAAATGTTTAAAAATTGATGAGTACTTGCATTAAAGAGATCAAGGAGTCTCTGCTTCCCACCTCACGTCTGCATGTAAGAACGAGCATTTTCAGATGTGGGGATGACCACACTAGGACCGTGCTGGCACCCTCCAATCACAAACAGCTTGAGGTCTGTCCACCATTAAGTTCTCCACTATTCAATTAGTATGGCAAGAACACGTGATGATGTGACTCCCTTCAATAGCCAGGTTTAGCATACAGGGGACATGCATTCCTTGGCACTGGACATGGTACAGACAGACTAACATACTTACAAAACTACATCGGACTAATACCAACAACATCTGATATTAGCCATCAGATTCCCCTTCCCACCCTCTTAAAGAACTGCCCAGAAATTAAAACATAAAAAGCCACCTGTGTCAATGAAGATGTTAACATTTTTTAAGATTCCATGCACTAGAGCTCTCAATGAATGTTCCTTCCTGTCCTTGTACCCCTGAAACAGTATTTCCAGCTTTTTGCTTCTTCCAGCTAAATGCCAGGCATTGTACAGTACTATACTATACACACACAGGCCTCTAGATCACAAGCTGGTGAGGAGGAAGCTCTGTTCCTCCTCCCCAACAGGTATGATCCTTCTTTCAGCTATGTGCAGGATTCCAGTTAAAACAATTCCTCTCCCTCTCCCCAGATACAGCACAGTTACCTGTCATTTTAAAACTCATCTATACCTTCATGGTCTCATCTATGTGGAGATCATCATCTTCATGCCAAATACTGCACAAACATATAGCTTGACTTTAAGAGATGCGTGGATGAAAGGGAAGAAAAACAAGGCACATGGAACCAGATTCACTTCGGTTGCTCTGTTAGTATGTACATTAGTATGTTTTGGGGTGCTTAGAGAGCAATTTCCCTGTGAAGCCCCAGCTTGAGGACTGTCTCGACACCTGAGCTAGGCTTAGGATCTGTCCCAATACCCAGCCAGGGTGACAGAGAGAAGCAAAGTCAAGCTGCTACAGTTTGGAGGTACCTCCTTATACAACAAGAGAGATGCATGAGGTCAGCCACAGCCTGGATAAGCCATCCCACCCCAGCCTGATGACTGCTGGCCATCTCATGGCAAGGACTCTGTGGGCCCACTATTTCAATGGCAACAACCTTAGCACTCCCACTGCTGTGCAGCCAGCACTTTTTCATACAGTTATCACCCACCTTGTCAGCCTAGCAGTGGTGCTGAGCCCACTGTAATAGAACAAGTGTAGCAGTAGATAATCTCAAAAAAATTGTATATTTAAAGCCTTAGCAATTTGTACTGTTTATGATGAACGGAATCAAAATCAAAGTGCCACACACTTCTACCTACATCCATCTATGAGACAGTTACCTTCCTGCTTTGAGAAGAGTCACTACAGCAATAATTTTACAGAGATCTGAAATTTTTAAAACTGGCTGCTTACTCTTCTTTGAAGACACGCCATCAAGACACCCTCACCAAAACCAAACCCACACCTCTTGACCATTTACTTGGCTTCTCACTTTCCAGTTGCACAGGACAACCTGCTTGAAACTGAGACAGTTCACATCTCATTGCTGAAGGCTCCTTCCTCTCCTCCAAGCCTGTAGTTAGTCCCCACGTGCTTCTAGTACTCCTTCAGGATAAAGCTCACCTTCAACTTTTATCCCTGAGCCAAGCTAAGGTGCTTTTAAAGTTACCTAATTGGGCAAATTTTTATCTCTACAGCTTCTTTCATTTAAGAATTAGAAGGAACTTCAATAATTCCATTAAAAAAACCTCCATGGGCAAATTCAGTTTGGGGGTTTGTTTTTTGGTTTTGGTTTTTGTTTGTTGGGTCTTTTTCGCATGCTTGGTATTGTTGTTGTTTTGCTGTTGTCCCTCCCCCCCCAGTCAAGCCATCAGGTCTCACAAGAAGCAGTTCTCATTCTCATTCCTG
>NW_009951796.1:918495-980439 GCF_000747805.2 Chaetura pelagica | reverse complement strand
CCTGCTGTAGACTGCACAAATAATTTCCCTACCATTAGTCAGATTCTTTGTGCTTCAGTTCCCTGTTCACTGAACCAAAATCCTAATTCTTCGTTTCTCTCACCTTCTGTACATTTCCTCTGAATTCTACTGTACATTTCAATGGCCATGTACTGCCACTTATTGTGTATAAATTCAGTATCTATTAAACTAAAACCTCAACTTCAGTTGCCACTTCCAACAACTACAAAAGCATTAACAACATTCAAACATTTCAGCTGAAATTTATGTGTAAGTTATTATTTTCCTTTATTATACACCATGCTTCAGCTCCGAAGTTTTTAGATGGATGACAGTATAAAACAGGTATTTTAATTCTGTGCTTTGTGATGCTGCATCATCCTGCAGGTTATCCAATGTGGAACATGGCAGTCCCTCCAAGGAGGTTAGATATTATTTCTAGCAACCACTAAGGCACTCATGCATCTTTTTTAAGTCCTTAAAATTTTTCAAGGCTATGCAAGTTATCTTACAGACACAATCTTCACAAAAGGGACTTGTGACATAGGAATAGCAGCCATCCTCTGCAACTAAGCCAGCAGAGAATAAATATTAACATGTCACCTATTATATTAAGATGGGTTTGCCAAAAAAATAAATACATGAAGAGCCCACAGGTACAAGTATCCTCTAGTTAATCCAGAGACACGGGAAACAAAGAGTAAATCAAAGGTCATATCAGAAAGGAAAGCAAAGACTCCCAGTTGTGTCTAGGGATGCACAGCACCATTTCAGAGCAACCATGATTTGCAATGATAGCCTGTTAGAGCCACATTCCTGATGCCTTCACTCCCTGACTACTGGAACAGGAATGTTACATTCTAGTATTTCCTAGGATCAGTTGAAGCATTCTCTTCACAGACAGATTTGGACTGTAGACCAACATTTAATATACTGCAGAGATGATGGCAAACCCCACATGAGCCCATTGTCTTAAAGAGATTTTACCCTATTTCAGACCTAGTGTTACACAGAAAACCACTGGAAAGGTACACATCCACAATCACCAACTCAGATGGATTCAGCTTAGTCTAACTTTACCTTGTACTATTGTAGAAATAAAGAAGGTCTCAAGGAAAGTGATGTGATCCAAAATCAAACAGCAAGCAGAACTGGAGAAATCCCTGTTGCTGAAAGCAGTCCTATCCTGCCCTATGCTACTAAGCTACAGAAGGAAAACCATTTTTTCCCCTATCCTCTCCACTCATAAAACACACTTCTCATTTCCTTTCTCTTCATTGCTCACTTCCACCTTTGCCTGGATTTCATCTTAGAGACAAAAGGTTTCTCAGTCACATGACGAGCAGGCAGCAGCATACCACTAGTATAGTACAAAAAAGCAGCAGTATGTTGATTTAAATATTCTTCCATGTAACTGTTGAATAAGAATCATGTTTTCTGTAATTGTTTTCCTTACAGATAAAATAAAGATATAAGGAGCAAGGGCATGCATACATTGCCATGTTCGCTATGACAACGCTGTCTTGTACCACACTATCTCCAAGTGCAGAGTTTCAGATCCATATATTTTTTCAAACTGAACTTTTTAAAGTTCTTTTCTCTAAAAGATGTAGTCTCACTTATAAAGTTAAGGTTTTTGTTGCCAGCAGACAAAGTTTTTAGAGGAGATAAAACAGTTTGCATTTCAGAAGAACAACTACTTCTTTGAGAGGTAATACTTTTGCCTCTCTATCAGTTTGGAAAATAAAATTATTTTTGTTAGAGGCCTACTTCAAACCAAGAGCAGTCTCCATATCCCACATATCCCACCCTGCCTGGCTCTCCTCTAAGTGAGAAAATTATCTGTGTCTACAGAGTTTCTAGGAGGTGAAACCAAAAAAAGCCCATCAAGTAACTTGTGAATCACACTTATATTCTATCAAAGGGAAGTGTGCTTCTGTCAAAAACAAGAAGTAGCCAGAAATAACCTGAAATAAACAGCCCCTTTTGCTGGAGTGTGGCAGCCATCCTAAATAAAACATGAGACTGACATAAGAAGAGATAAAAGAGGTCTTGCTCAAATGACATGGAAGAACTTGAGCTTTTAGGCACAAACCCCTAGAAGTATATGTGAAAAACAATAGAAGAGTAAATTACTAAGCAAATTCAGGGCAAACCCTCCAGTTAATACATTGGGAATGCTATGAGCAGAGAATGTTATGGTCTACTCAGAACACTATTTTGCCAGAAGGAAGATAGTTTGAGAGTGTGAAAGGCAGGAGCTAAGGGTGAGAACTGACAGCTAATTAGATATCAACCTGTAAATTGGTATGACAGCAAAGAATGTTATTGTGATGTTACACCCCTATTAATGGAGATTTCATTCTGCAAACAACACAGCTCAGTAAGTGTCTTCTATGACAACTATTGAGCCCTAATTTACCATATTGCACAAACCTGATGCAACCCAGACAGAAACAGACAAACTGGAATGAGTTTTGGGCAGACAAAATAAGTGTTGCCAACTCTACATGAAGACATATTTCAGGAACCTTAATTAGGAGGTTGGAAAATATGACCTGCAGATGTCCATTCAGCCAAGCCCTGCTGGTTTTCTGCAGTTCTGCAACTGTTCAGATGGCTCAGGAAGCCAACAGACAGAAAATTTACTATAAAGGTGAGAAAGTACATATTCCACACTAGAGAAACTGTACTTCAGAAGAGTGAAGCAGATTGGACAGGGATGGCTTTCGTATGAGTGAACACAATAAAGAGAGAGGATGCTCCATTCACTAGGATAGCCTTGTACCAATCTGAGACTCAAGGGAGCTTTGACAGACTGAAAAGCGTCCAACTCCAATTCAAAGAGGTGATATTCTCGTTGAAACATTTTGGGGAAAAAACAACTAGTTTTCTTTGACTCATCCTCAAGTAGCAGGGGGTCCATACCCTTTTGCCAGGACCCAGGGACAGGAAATAGACATTTTCTTCACCTCTAACCCGAGTTCATCCCCGACTCCTGTCATCACAGCAGTCCTATGTCAACACACATTAAGTCATAAACTTCTGTTTCAAGAATTGACACGAGCACACAGGTGGGAATCACAGAATTTTCATTGCACGCTTAGGAATTATTTCACTGTCCTTCCGTATCCTGTCCTTGTCTCTCTACATCAGGCAAGGCAAGGCAAGGAATTCATCTGCTCAGGCACCACTGCGTGCACTGAAGGGCAACAATAAAAAAAAGCATTCCCGCATGGAAACCCAGTTTATTACTAGTTCTCCTAAGGAGAGAACATAACTATTTTCTTGCTTTATGACGAAAAGGCAGACAAGGCAGGAGATAAATTCATTATCTATTTGGGTATTTGACATACTCATTAAACATTTATCCTTCAGGGGATAATGCTTAATGTGTTGTCTTGACAATAGTCTGGATCACTAGGGGACTAGCTGCTCTACAGAGATTTCTTTCCAGATTCTGCATTTCTTTCCTGCTGGAATTTCTTCCCTGTAAAAACATTATAACTAAACACATATATTAAAAAGAAAAATGACTAAGTAATAATATACTATGGATACCTAAGCATATGCATATCTGTGTGTGTGTTTATACATATACGGACTTGACAATAAAGCAATAGGCCTCAACAGCTAATTTAGCTGGTTAACATGTGGGTTGTGTACAGAAAGGTCTTCAGGCAATACAGGTAGCAGCAAAGCTTGAAGAAACCCTTGTTTAATGAATATTAAACTTGAAAATAAACCTGTTCAGATTTTGCTGGACTACAAGGAAATTTTCATAACCTACTGTGCAACATAAGAAATCCATATGTCAAGATGAAATGGTACCAGATGACAATCTTATTTATCATGATGACTGCAGTACCATGTCAATATTAAGAAACTAATTTTTCACTCTGTTTCCCTCCTGCAATTTTTTGAGATTTAACTGATCATTCCTCAGCTGTAATTTTGAGCTCTGCTGAGCTGTTGTGGATGTTCCATTTAAACAAGAAAAAAAAAAAAAAAAAAAAGGAAGAAAATGCATGAGCTGAGGGCCTTCTGCAGCCAAATAGTGCAACTAATTGTCTAACCTTATGAGCGGTGACTCAAACGGTGACTTACTATTTTGTTGGGAAAAGCAAAACTTAAACACCCAACATTTGGATCCGATGAAAAAGCCACCATCAGGAAGAGCATGATAGAGTCTCTGTATGTGTATAAGTACGTGTCTGTGCGTATTTGTATTTTATGTCTACACCTGTCTGTATGTAACACTTGTATTCTAGCTATTAATCCTTCAAAACACATTCTTGGGAGACTGTAATTAAGAACTCCAAATCTGGGAGGAGAAATACCATCTAGTCTTATCAGCTCCATCTGCTTTGCAATATTACACAGATGTTTATTTTTCTGCTTTTCTTTAAAGGCAGTCTAATACAAGCTTAAGTTTGAGATCTTTGAAAGGAAGTAGCTACCAAAACCAAAACCACATCAGAAATCAATGCTTATAACTGGTTCTCAGTATCTCACCCTGTAAACTTAGTTTAGTTCTTTGTAAGCAAGATACTGGGAGAATCAACTCACAACAAATCACTCATTTAAAAAAATATAATTGCAAATGATAAAGGAGGAAGTATTTGCAAGTACTGAAGTCCAACTTTTGCTATGCCTATATTAATGTTATTTGGCTTCAGTGTAAGACTGCTTGAGTCACACCTTACAAACACACCCATAAAGTATAGCTTTGAAAAGCTATGATTTTAATATACTCGTAACAGAGACTGGCTAATTCCATTAACTGTATCCCCCGTGTCTGCAACATCAGCTATTTGTGCCTCTGTGTTAGCAGAATGTATGAACTATTCAGTTCTGAGGCCCTTTCCATTACCAAAGATCAACAGTAGTTTTACAAAAGAGCAAAACAGCTGCAGGAAGGAAGAGGATCCTGCATTTCCCTGCTTACTATGCAGGGATTTAGACAATGCAAAGCTCCAGCCAATGGCTTATTTCTAAGCAGGAAGACCTCCAAATACTCATATACTGAATCCATCTTGCATTGTTTAAAACAATTGCTGATGATTTTTAGCCAAAGAAAAACACTGGATGAAACAAAAGCAACCTAATAGTACAGGCTGTAATAGAGTAATAGAAGAGGAGTTTAACACAAGTATGAGGAATATTTAACCAACATACAAGAATTATTATGGTGAAGCAGCACATCCATTAATCCATGTGCAGAGCTGTAGTAATTTCCAATATGTAGCTTTGCTTTTTTCCCCACAAAGTCATGTTTGGTTTTGGTTTGGTTTTTTTTCAAGGTCAGGTATTTTATTCCTTAAAATACAGCACCAAAACGCCTACATTGTTTACAGTTAATTGCTTCTGGAAGGCTAGCAACATTTTAAACATACCTGACACATTCTGCTTGCTCTCAGCAGAAGGCCTATTATTTTTACATTTCTTCAACATTATAATTTAATTACTGTGGAAAATACATATACAAGCTGCTTTTATTATTAAGTGTAAATCACTATGTCTAATGTAAATTATAGATACGCTTTATTATCTCAGCTTTTCTGGAGAAGTCCTCATAAAAATAATTTTGGTTTTGACAGTGTGACTTGCAGGTTTTTCTTTGGTAGCTCTCAGTGGAACACCATCATGCATAGATACACTAACCTTTAAATAAATTACCTTTCAGCAAATATGATCCCTTTGACAACAATCTCTGCATATCCATTTTTTAAAGATTGTATTTTAAATTGCACTGATTTTGTCAATTTGCTGGCAGTGAAAGAGGCGAGAGATTTTCCACAAGGAAGATAAAGATATTCAGTATTAAAATATCTCAATTCACAAAAGAAGTTCTCCTCAAAGTACAGCTATGAATATATCTCTCAGAATTACCCTACTTTGTTGCACACCCTCCACCACCAGCCACACACACTGGTTTGAAAACTACACACATGTACATCTCAGCAACCTCTAGGTGTGATCCACAGCGGTGGAGTCAGCGTGATGTACAGCACAGCAACACACACCACCATTCACATATACACACACCACTGTGAAGAGGTATGTGTATGAGTGCAGAGACAGGATACACACTCCTACCAGGCGCTTGTCTCGAGTTCATACTCCTGAAGACACCAGATGCATCATCCTGACCATTCAAGCCTTAGATGCCCAACATAAATAAAAACATCAATCTTTCAAAAGTTTAACAGTATTTAAGTCATTATAGCATCCATCTTAACAGCCCACAATCAAGATTAAGCTAGCTAACCGTATCTGTCCAAGATATGGATGTGTCACCAGTGGTACTTGGTCACTATAGCACCTAGTCATTATAGAGGAACGACTACTGGAAAGAATCTGCATCCTTGTTAGAACCATCTCAAAGTACAATGCTGTAATGACAATTTTAATTTCCAACAGAAGGCAGGGTGTGATGTGTCTCTTTGGGACAACTTTTGCTAGCCCTGCTGCCTTCCATTTTTGAGGTTTATTATAAAATACTATTTTGCGTTTTTTTAATAACGCATTGACACACTGCAAATGCATTTCTACAGGCATAATGTTCACTGCTATGAATATATCTATATTGACTCTATAAATATTTAAAGAGTAAAGCCCTGGATATAATCATTTGAGAGTTATTTCTAAGCTGGTCTATTTTTGCATTTTATCCACATGTTCTACTGGAGCTGAAAATCAGCAGCGAAATAAATCACCAACCCTTTTTGACTGCATCTTCAGGCTCCATCAATTGGCTTGAAATAAGTCAGATGATCCTTACCAATAGCAAATAATACAGCTGGTCTAACCAAAGACCTCTTATTCCTCCTGTCAGTGACTGCTGCAGCACCACAGTAGTCCTCAGAGGAAGGGAACACTCTAGAATCCAAGTAGGTTTGATTGGAAGAGACCTTGAAGGTCATCAAGTCCAACTGTTCACCCAGCACTGCCAAATCCACCACTAAGCCATGTCCCTCAGCACCACAACTGTATGTCTTCTACCTAACTCCAGGGATAGCCATTCAAGCACTTCCCTGGGCAGTCTGTTCCACTTCGTGACAACCCTTTCAGTGAAGAATTTCTCCCTAATACGCAATCTAAACCTCCCCTAGACAAATATGATGCCATTTCCTCTTGTCTCACTGCTTGTTACTTGGGAGAAGAGACAGACCCTTTCTACCTCACTCCAACTTCCTTTCAGGAAGCTTCCTTTTCTCCCAACTAAACCCTCAGCTTCTCCTTCTAAGACTTGTGCTGTAGACCCTTAACCAGCTTCATTGCCCTTCTCTGGACATGCCCCAGCACCTTTATGTCCAGCAGCCATCTCTAGGGGAAGAGTTGGCAGCCCCTGCCAGCAGTATCCCCCCAATCAGAGACCCACTCCCTGCTCCCAGTCTCTTGACAGCAGCAGGTGCAGCAGGCCCAGCTCTCCTTAGCTTCCCCACATCTTCCCCTTCCTTCTATTTGATACAGTTGAGCTTGATTTTGTTTGCACTCCACCAGAAAAGCTGCACGTAGCAACAGTGAAGCCTACTCAGAACTGTGGTTCGTTACTTTGATACATCAAAGCAAATACTAAGTCCACCAATTGTTGCCATCTTCTGGAAATACTTTAACTTCTGTTGTATAATTTGAATGCCATTGACTCAAATGAGAGATGAACACCTGTTATTGACTGGAACTCAGGAACAAGGTTTTAATGAAATGCAGAGAAATACCTTCTTCACACCCTGCTCTCCAGATGGCAGGTTCAATTCACTGGAGGCAAAACTGATCCTTCTGTCTGCCTATGGAAGAAACCCATGGGGAAGCTTTCTTCATGAGGCGGCAGGCTGAAAAGGGTGGGTGTGAGGGGTCATCCTCCAGCAACCCAACACCTGCAGTAGGTATTTCTTGCTTCTGAGGAAGAACAGAAGGAAAGGTTTGGGGACTTCCCCATAGAAGCCCACCAAAACCAAGGGTTAGTGCTGAAGTGTTAAACAGTTTTCTATTTAGGATTTCAGCTCTAGCTCCAACCGCTGTAATTTCCTCTCAATTTTGTATGAAATAAAAAGCATTTGTGTCCAGGACAGGTGAATGCCTGGCTATACCAAAGAACAGTGCTGTCAACAACTGTCACGATCCGGTATTTGGATACGAGGCAATTTTTTATGAACTTGCCAGGACACAAAGATCACATGACATTGGGTGCACCAAGAGGCACTGGCCTGCGGTCTTATGAGAGGTTGGGCAGGACCCACTTGCTTTCTAACACTCCTCACCAATGGGAGGCTGGTTCGGCTGGATTCTGCTGCCTCTCTCCTGGGATAAGCTGCACAGCAGCTGTACCCTTTGTTGCCCAGAAGGACCTGAGAAAAGATTTAAAGGTGATCCCAAATGGTAAAATTAAGACGCAAACGAGGTTGGATGTCATGCGCACAACAAACTTTTCTTACAGCAACACAGCAAAGTCCCTGGAGCAGATATGACAGGGAGGAAAACAGAGGCAGGAAAGAAAGGAGAAAGCAGAAATACAGAGGACAGCAAGGGAGAGAATAGTTACCACCACGGTCCAGAGATGTCATCAGTGGGGAAGTGCTTCCCTGCACCCATAGTGTCCCAGATTTTTATATAGTTCTTGCCCACAGCACCCCCACTTTCCTCACTGAATAATTGAGTAAATCCTTCTATCTTCTCCATGCTCCTCTGAGATGGGGGCGGGGGATAGGTATGGTGCTGGGGCTATGTCCTGCAGAGAGCCTTCGTTTGGCTAACGGATGAGGTCAGCCAAAAGAAGAGGAGGCTGAGACAACTAGCACCAAAGGATTGGTTAATTGCAGTAGAAGCGGCTTGAGACCAGCACTCTGTCTTTTCCTGCTAAGTCGGTGGTTTTCATGAGACATCAAGGCCTGGTTATCACTGGATATTCTGCTCCCAGTGTCAGCTGTAGAACTCCTTTGTCTCCAGTGTCAGCTTGTCCCACACTGAACTCCCCAGTTCTCAGGTACACATCGCAGGAGGGGAAGCGAAACGGTTGGGTGGGCTGCTGAGACATCTCTTTAGTCCATCAACAAATGTTGTTTAACTCTCAGATCAGACAACAGATATCCAGAGTGCCTAAGTCCATCACTTATCTCTTGGATTGCTTGAGACAAGCACTATATATCCTGAATGCCAAAACAAGACAGTGCTTTTTCAACACACTGTTGATACTCTGGTATTCCCTCACTGATACACAGCAATGTCAAATGCAATGGCTACTTTGATGATCAAAACATTCTCTGCAAACTCATGCTTAAATAGGAATATTTATCTTGAGAAAATGATTGGCAATCCTCAAGACACTTATTCTTCAACACTACATTTTTTTGTCATAGCAGTGCACCAGCCTTGCTAATTAACAAACAAGCAGTTCAGTTTCTCCAGCTTAAGACACAGATGTTACCAAGATCTGTTGGGAAACTTCCAGGCATGTTTCTTTCTGCCAGTTTTACTTGCTTCTTTCGCTAATGTTAAAGGCTTTTCACTCTTCTCATTGTGAAGTGTTTCTGTGCGTTTGGTTTTTTTGGTCTGCTTTTGTTTTGCTTTCTTTTCTAACACTATAGATCGACTGCTCCCTGACTATATTTATGGTTATTTCTCTCACTTACGCAAGAGCAACTCAGGCAAATATCTTTTTTCCTTCTATCCTGGAATCAACAGGTATTATTCCTGTTATGTCTGATTTCTTAAAAACTAAACTCAGGAGATGCTTTGTGATGCTGTTCTGCTATCATCTTCTTCCTTACCATACACCAGTACATTTAATACTGGAGGACACGCTAACAGTCTCAAAAATCAGCACTAGTATCTTGAAATAATAATTACATCATGGCTAACAATACTGCTAACTCATTATTCCAACTATCCTCTCTGAATCAAGTTCCACATGCAAATGTGGGAAAGGAAACAATACTTTAGTTTCCATGACCACCCAGAGTGACAATGGAAAATACAACACCATCAAGTATTTACGGCTTTATCTCCAAAACCTTTGCCATAAAATAAACTTAACTGTTTTAGAAAAATACACCTACTGGAGAGGTATTTTTAGCCTAACCTACAAGGAATTTGACCACTTCTAAAAATCTTGTCCCGGTACTTCAGTTGTGAAAGAGGGAAGCAGGGAAATCACAAGAGGAATGTTGCAGTAAAAACAAAGGACTAACAAACATTCTGACAGCAACAGAACATCAAAAAATAGGAAAAAAAAAAGGCACACAAGACTTGAGGTTAAGTTGTACCTTTCCTTTCATTAACAAGGGTAAGCAATATCCTGCCTAAATGGCAAACTGTGGTACATGACATTTTATCTACACATATTGGAATCGATGCAAGCAAAATAGTCTGGGCTCACTGGATTCAGGACCAACGAGGCTGCACACGTAACTAACACACAGTAACCACAAATAAAGCATAGTATTAAATCTGTATTATCTCCTTTTTAGCTGTACAGTGCTCACTTCATGTGGATTTGAAAAGACAACTGAAAAGTCTATGTCAGATAAAAATAGCACGTTTTAAATTAAAGCACTAATAACCTTTCATATTTGTCACTGTGTCACGGATTAACATTGGGCCACCAATTAATCCAATGACAGATGCTCTCTGTTAACCCCTCTCCCTCCCTATAGGGAAAGGAGAGAGAAGAAAGCAAAGAGACATAGGGGTTGGAAGCTTAACTTAGACAGCTTTAATGAAACAGTAGTGAAGCCCCAGCTCAAACCAGCACACACTGCCTCATTTTTAAGCACAGTAAATCCATGTGTGAAGCTTACCAAGCTACCAGTAGGGCACCTTGAGGTTTCTCATTTTATTATAAACCTACTTATTATGTAACATACCCTATTACCACTGTACAATTCAAGAACTACTTAGCCCCAAAAAACTTAGTACAGCAAGCTGTAAGAGGCTTTGAAGTATGTTTTCTCACAAGGAATAGTATTTTCCAATTCCAAATGTTATTCTATTCTCAGTTACCTGATAGTATGTTACTTCAAAGGCATCCAAGTGTCTACCCAATTTTTGCACAGAAACTCTTGAAACGCTCTGTTTTCCAGCCATGTAATAGAGATATAATATATGCAAAGTCTTATGAGAACTTGATGTAGCTTAAGAAACTATATCAAAGAAAAATTAATCCTAGAACAATCTGCTTCTACCTTTGCTTATAAAACATTGACATAACAGTTATTTAGTACATCTATTATATTTATGGCACTTGAAGTTAACATTCCAAAAAATAAATTTGTACTTTCCCCTGAAAGCCATTAGTGATGTTCCCGACATTTCATGTGAGAATAATGAGTTTAAACACACCAGTAAGCTATTAAAGTTCTCATTGAAATGGGCAGTCTAAGATATTTGGGCTTTGACAGCAAGGCATATGGGTCTCCCCCAAGGTTCCAAGAAGAAATACAAAGAGAGCTATAGGTTGATCAGAAAGTGTCAGTCACTGAAATCCAGAGTCACGAACTCTCCGAAGGAACCATTTCTGCATCTTCAAACAGATACAAGATTGTCCAGATGGGCTGCAGCTGTTCCTAGGTTCTAGCCATTAAGACCTTAACTCATGAATTTCAGGTTTATGGATCATACACATAAATAAAGACTGAACAGCCCCAGTAGTTCTCACATTTCCTGTTATTTTCTCCTTCCATTGATATCCTAATAATTTAGAACAATTTTCCTTAGAGATCATTTCAGTTAATCATTTGTTCCCTTTACTTTTAAGATCTTTCCTTTTTTTTATTATTTAGCAGACATTTGTCTTAATGTAATTGTCCCCAATATTCTGCTTTAATGTATTCAACCTTCGAAATATTGTCATCCATGCACTAAAAGATGCCCATCATGTCCATAATACTACAAAAATTCCAGAGGGGGACACACCAACAAAACAAAAAAACCAAACAACCTTAAACAACAGCCCCTTAAAGCCCTCCTGAATCAGTCTGAATTTTTCTCTTGTATGCAATACATTTTTATCGGTGAATAAGGAATGTCAATAAAGCAGGACCAATTAAAACCAACATGGGAAATGGACTGCCCTTAAGTTTTAAGGTACCATTTTAATGATACAAGCTTCAAGTAATTGATTTACACTTCCAGACCCCTAAACCCCTTGTTCTTTGACACACCACAATACCTTTTTTGTTTGGTTTACCATCCCTGCATCCCAATCTGTGACTAAATCAGCAGCAATTAGACACACAACAGTAAGTCACTCCCCCCCCGCCCCCCCCCCCACCCCTTCAAAATCATTAGCAGTTTGACTCAGTTTAATTATTGCTTGAAGAGTTTATCAAATCTCAAATATTTCATTACTGGGGAGCACAGGCACTTAGCAATGAGCTAGCTATCAGTCTCATGACCAAACCCAGCACTCCAACTATAGCTGTAAGAGGCTGGGCAACCGGCATTGACAACTTAAGCCTGATACCAAACCTGCCTAACAGCCAAGTCATTAACAGCTTTCCAGGAGTAAAATGACTGCACTCACTTCCACTAGCATAAGTTTGGGGGGTGCAGGTGGAATACACTCAACTGCTAAGAAGGTAACCCCATCCAGAAGCCAACACTTTAATCCTATTCGTCCTCTGCCAGAAGCTTAATTTAGCAAGTCCAGCCATATCCTACACCATTTTACAGCAGTTTTTTTTTGTGCCAGTCCATTACCCCTGGGACAGCAAAATGCCAATTTGCTCATAGTTGACAAACCTTGAGCTGAACCCATATAATTTATGCAGAGCAGCATAGTTTATTAATTACAGAGAATACGTGATTTTATGAGATGGCAATCAAAAGGGGCCCCGGGATGCAATGCATATTCAATAGCTGGCCTTGTCTTCTGTGTTGCAGGAAAATAACCCTACCCAGACTGCCAGGGCACACGTCTCAGTGCTTGTGAGCAGATGGAGGGAAGAAGGTTTAGACTCAACTTGCGCAGAAAGTCTAATCAAACACATCCCTAGGAGAATTCTAATGATGGCCTAGGGAACAGGCCACTAGAGAACAAGACATAAGACCTGTCTCCAAGACCTGGTCTAACCTAAGGCATATTCCTCACCACTAGCCAAGACTTGACAAACAAAGCACCAAGCCCAGATGTGCTGGTTTAGTGCCCACACACACCGAGCGATTTGCCACCCTCGTTCTCCACGTGATGAGCACATACCTGCCTAAGGGTTCAGTTCGTTTACTTCCGCTGAGAACTGGCCTTCAAAAAAGTAGGTCTCTCACTGAAACTGGCAGGAAACCTGCACCAGGGCCCACCAGACCCCACCTCGCCCTGGTTCCAGGAGCTCAGCACAGCAGCACCATCCAACCTCCCACCTCTGAGCACATCGCCATCCACACCTCCCACCCCCTGCGGAGCACAAGGTCAGCACCCAGACCTTCCGCCTGGAATGCCCTGTCCCCGGGTGTGTCACTGTCCCCTCACTCACACCTGCTCACACCCTCCCCAGGAAGGGCTCCGGGCTCTCCTACCCCAAACTAGAATAGTCCTTTATTTTTCCTGCTCTTCAGCGACCGGCTCAGCGTACACACCCAGTTTTCCCCACACACGCACACCCTTTGAGCACTTGGGCAGCCAGGCGGTATTTCCAACACACGATCTGTGTGTGCATGTTTGGCAGAGGAGCCGATTGCTGGGTGACGCATCCGGCGGAACGAACAGGCTCCCTGCCAGGGACCCACCCCCACATCATCAGGAAAACCGTCCTGAACATAGAACGTGGTGTCAGAAAATCCTGATAAATACACAGGGCAATTGTGCCCTGAGATAAGGTGGCTTCGACCCAGGTTCAGACCACTACAACTTCTACTGTACTTGTATTTAATTGCTTGGATCTAATAATCTGTATAAGACGACCATTAGCTACCCAGTCCTTCCTTGCAAAGAAAGTGTAAGTCAACACTAATCTTCTAGAGAAATGGAATGTTCTTTACAGTCCCTGCAGACTTAACCAGTTTTGTTGTCTCTCTGGACAGAACTGTTTTGTCACAGGAGCCACAGCCTGGGGAATATGCCAGTGTCCAGGTTGGAGTTGCACCTGGTTCTGGGAACACTAGTTGTAAAAGGAGCTGTCATCATGCTTTACATCATGGCATAACAAGCAGATAAACCATAAAAAAAAAAAACCCAAAAAACCCACCATATCTCAAAAACACAACAGGGCAGACAAAGGACCATAAGCGCAGCTCCTGACAAGGGGATCTTTATTTTTTTCCATGTGGGATCTTCACACCAACTTAGTTCATACAGTAAACCCTTCAAGCACATGGATGTGAGCCACATGACCAGATAGGACAGCTTTTCTTTTCTCTAAGGGAAAGCCAGGGATGACTGTAAGGCAAAAACCTCACTGCAGGATGCATTACTGCTCTCCTGCCACCTCCTGGAGTCTTCAGAGCTAATAACAAACATCCAACACTACCCTGGCACTCACGGTAGATGCAAGTTAGCATCTGGAAACCTTCACAGCAGCTTAGTTTCCAAGCAAAAACCTACGCAGGAAGTGATAGCACAGCTTGGGCACTTCAAAGCTCTGTCTGAATACTCTGCCCCCTCCTTAGGAAAAGCAGCACATGCCTCACTCATTCAGAAACGGGGGAATTGTAGCCTCCTCACATGTCATACTCAAAGCTCATATACCTTCCTATGGAATTAGATTCATTTAAGTGAGAGGTGAATCGAACCCCCTTTTGCTAGGCTTAAAAATGCTTCAGTAGCAACATCACTGTGTAAGGTGTCAGATCTTCTGATTTTGTACACACACACAATTTTTTTTTAACTCCTAAGCCACTAAATCACTTCCATAGTTACATATAACTTAACTGCACTTAACTTGAATTGACTACAAAATTCCAGGTAATTTATATGTCACCCAATAAAGAGGGCTGTGTTGCTGCACTTGCTGAATTGCCACCAACTGTCACCAAGTAAATGTGCTGAATTCCAAGCAAAGATTTAAAGTCTAAGCTCTTTGGTAGAGACAAGACACGTTTGTGTTGGCTACTGCTTAAGAAAACCACAATAGACTAAGCAACCCCATTGCTTTGTTTTTAAAGAGAGATAAGCACTGACCTCACAGGTGGAGCTCCTGATCCAAGTCAGCGCGGCAGGAATGATGACATCAACAAGACTCATCAGTAAGCTAGTGATCCTCAGGAAACGCACGGTTACAAGTCAGGCCAAGAACTCCAAAGAACAAACCAAGAACTAATCGAATCCAAACATCCTTGCAGTAGCTCTGAACCTTCAGACTGCAGCTTAAATATGCTTAAAAGCAGCCACAGGTGTGGACTGAGGGCCAGGTGAAGCTGATCAGGACAAGGACAGCCTAGTGCTGCCCTGAGAGCTGACAACTAATCACCTCGGGTTTTATTTAATTGTCTTTCAAGGCTGCTGATTCTTTACATCTTTCACAACTGGTTTGGGCCAGCAGCACACACACACACAAGGTTAGATGGGACTGCTGGTCTTGCCACAGTGTGATTCATTTAAAATCTTTTTGAGTTTGTGGGGGTTTTTGTTTTGGCTTTTTGTGTGGTTTGTTTGTTTGGGGTTTTTTTCTTGAATTGGTGGGCTTTGTTTGTTTGTTTGGCTTTGGTTTTCTTTATAGCTCTGTGCATTGTTTGCATTTGCTGTGTTTCAAGCACAGAAAGAAATGCATAAGTGCACCCTGGAATCACCCTCCACTTGCCCCTACAAGGGCTGCTTCTGAAACTGCCCCACCAGAGACTCTCAGCCCCGCTCTGCACACAGGGCAATCACCTGCAGCAACACACAAGTGGGACTTGGGCCCCACATTCAGGACTACAGCTCTACTCTTAATGCCCTTGAAAGCAAAACTTGACCAAAAATACTAGAGCAAATGTCTTTCAGTTCAGAATCCAGAGTGACAACTGAATTTCAAAGCCACTCACTATCAAGTAATTTGCCTGTCTGTGCCAATTGATGGCCCAAAACAGCTAGGAAGTTCACTTTTTGAAGCTCAGTTAGGAATGTACAAAAAGGAAGGGTAGCAAGATATTAATCTGTAGAAACCAGAGGGGTAAAATGCAATTATATTGCATGTAATGAAACAAATAACTTTGGTATTTTGACTGACACAAAAGATCATGCCTCTGTCAGACATCTGGGAATTATTATTAAAGAAAGGTTTTTACATACACATGTACATTCCCCTACAGAAAAAAAACACCAACAAATTCTGACACAAAGAATTAACCCATTATGCTCCTTCTGTATCCACATCAAATTAGTCTAAACAGAAAACCAATGAATGTTGTCTGTTGTGATCTTTTTCCTTAGCAAATACTAAAGAGAGAAAGCAACTTCATACCTCATAAAAGAAGAGGAAAGGATTTTTACAAGGACTCCTTTTCAATGTTCATTTTAAAAGATTCATGTTGGGCAGGCAGTACTTCAGAAGAAGATGTATAATTTCCTTTTGTTGTTATACATGAATACATTCCCCAGCCTGTCAAACATCTGAAGTGGGAGCTGAGATTCTTAAAACCCTACACCAAGTGAGTGAAGGGATGAAACAGTATCAAACTTCATATGGTAACTCTGAAATTCTCATGTTCTTTAAAGATTACAAAACTGGAGACACCTTGCAGACCACACTTTGGCCTACAGCATTTGAAGGAAGGAAAATACTTCCCACAAAAATAGCCAAATAGTAATAGTGATGTTACAGGTATTTTAAATTTGTGTATATATTTCATTCCAGAATTACTTTTAAGTTTCTTTTAAATTACTTACATTTCAAAAAAGAGTGAAGAGACAGCTGCTAAATCAAATGTGGATACATGTATGTTTGTGTCTGCACCCTTTGCACATGAATTGTGTATAGAAAATGTGTGTCTCGATGCATTGCCTGTGTTGGCCTTGGCCACAGCAAAGCATGCCAGGGAGCAGTAAGGTTTGCTCTAAGCTTCAAAACTAACACTCACACACGGTGCCTTCACATTTTCAAGAGACAAATGTTATAGCAAAGATCCCTATAACTAATCAGTGTTACCAAAACAGCTTCAAAGGCAGTAACACAACCGTCAAATCCTGCCTTGCTGTACTTTGTCCTTAGGATATGGGACTAAAGCCTTTACCTTGTGTTTGTTCTGAAGCAGCTCAAAAGTTTGTGATAGTATTTTCCTCATCTGTTCATCAGCTGAGACACACTAGCTGATTTTCTGAGTGCTCCTACTCTGTTTCTGCAAAAAGAGAAAACAAGACGTTTGATTCATCGCTGAGGTTTTCGAGGGAAGAGGTGGGTAAATCATTACTTCAAAAGTGCAAACAGCAGATTTAGGAAGCCACTGCAACAGCATTTTGGGTAATGCTTGATATGATCTGTTACCACTAAAGCCATGTAAGGAAGGCTTTCTGTTTCCTTCCACTACTGAATTAAAAATAGAACTGCTTCAGAGGAGAGAGCTGAACCACTGCACCTCTCTGTTCTCTGACGAAATTATAAACATTTTGTTCAGTTCAGTCTGTGGGATCTACTGCAAAGCTCTGGGCTTTCAGACACATGGAAGAAAAACAGTGAAGGGAAGCAAGTGGATTTTACCCCTGCCTTGAGCTCTGCTTCCCCACTAGACTGTACAGGATACCCCTGCAACTGGATATCTTGCTCTGTACCTGTCACATACAGAGACAGAACACAAGGGAATGAGACCAACTCTCCAGTATATCTAGTACAACTCAAATGGCTTCCTTGATGACTTGCTCTGAAACTTCCAGAGGGAGTGAGGTGAGGCTGACTGGCTGGAAGTTTTCCAAAACCTCCTTTTGTTCCCTTCCTGAAGATAGGTGTAATGTTTAGTTTCTTCAGTCACTAGGAAACACCTGGAATTACAGTGACCTTTGCAATGCTGGAGAGCAGCTTCACAAGGACATCTCTGTCCTGCAACAGTTTCAGACACATCCCATCTCTTCTACTGGGCTTATACAGGTGCATCTCACTGAAAGAGTAAAGGCAGTATATTATGTTGCCAATTCTGGGTATAGTAGGAACCACATAGAGTGTGTCTCACTGTCTTGACAAAGGGTTGTCATCAGAAGCATGAGCTTCCAGAACTTTTCCATCAGGCACAGAAATAGAATATAATTTTTTATTATCATTATTATTTGGTAAATGGCAGCATTTAAAAAGTCTTGTGATTTTAAGGACATTTCTAAAGATGAAACCAAAGTATGATACAATCACAGAAGTTCCACCCCTCTGCATGGGCAGGGACATCGTGCACAAGGTTGCTCCAAGCTCCATCCAGCCTGGCCTTGAACTCTTCCAGAGATGGGGCAGCCACAGCTTCTCTTGGCAACCTGTGCCAGTGTCTCACAACCCTCATGGTGAAGAATTTCCTCCTAATGTCTAATCTAAATCTCCCCTTTTCCAGTATAAAGCCATTACCTCTTGGCCTCTCACTATGTGTCCTTGTAAACAGTCCTTCCCCAGCTTTCCTGTAGCCCCTTCAGGTACTGGAAGGCCACTATAAAGTTTCCTCAGAGCCTTCTCCAGGCTGAACAGCCCCAACTCTCTCAGCCTATCTTCATACCAGAGCTGCTCCAGCCCTCCCATCACCTTTGTGGCCTCCTCTGGACTCGCCCCAAGAGCTCCATGTCCTTCTTACGTTGAGGGCTGCAGAACCAGACACAGCACTCCAGGTGGGGTCTCACAAGAGCTGAGGGGCAGAACCCCCTCCCTGGCCCTGCTGGCCACGCTGCTTTCGATGCAGCCCAGGACACAGTGCCTTTCTGGGGTGGGAGCGCACGTTGCTGGCTCCTGTTGAGCTTCTAGTCAACCATCACCCCCAAGTCCTTCTCCTCAGAGCTGCTTTCGATCCAGCCTCCTTTGTCCACTGACACAGTGACCCTGTTGTAAGAGGCCACCACATGTGTCAGGCAGGATTTGCCCTTGGTGAGGCCATGTTGGCTGTCACCAGTCACCTCTTTATTTTGCAAGGGTCTTAGGCAGAGCCTTTAGGAGGATCTGCTTCATGATCTTGCTGGGCATAGATGTGAGACTGGCCGGCCTGTAATTCCCCAGGTCTGTCTTCCCTTTTTGAAAAAGGGGATTATGTTTCCCCTTTTCCAGTCAGTGGGAACTACACCAGACTGCCATGACTTCACAGATATGATGGACAGGGGCTTTGTAAAGTAATGTAACAAACATCCCCTTTGATAGCTCTACGTGGTGTTTTATTACAGATGACAAACTTCAGAAATGGGAATGATTTCTCAGAGCCTGATGTAACAGGTTGGGCATTATAGATTTCCAAGCTTTACCATATCCCACACAGATACCAACACCCACTGTGTCCATTTCTGATTATGGAATCTCACTCCTGAGATTCTGAATCATCAGGTAAATATGAGTCAGAAGAATATTGCTGCTTCAGTAGATACAGTCAACAAGAGGGTGGAGGGCAGAGGAAGAAACTTCTAGTTGTTCGAAGTAACATCTTTCTTCATAACTACTGAGATTTATTTGAGGGGAAAAAAATGTTGTTTACTGAGTGAAATCATCAGCAATTTGTGTGTAGCTATGGCAACTTTCACCAAGTATGAAAAGGAAAAATGGATAAAGCAGAAAAATAAAATTGCAGGGAGATTTGGAACAAATAAAATTGAAATTTTCCAAAATCAAGAGCATTTCCATTTAACCACGATCCTCTCAAAAGGAAATTAAAACTCTCCCAATATCCTGTCTATTTAGCCTACGGTCCTTTTTTTATAACTGGAAACCTGTCAAGGGAAAATGAGTCCATGAGCAAGACAGAAAGAAGAGCTTTAACAAGAGATTCTTAACTGCTTACAAGACGAGGCTTTTGCTTCAGATTTAATCCTATAATCACACACAGTGTGCAGACAGAAAATGTTACAGTATTTACTTGTAGTTGCATTGACTGAGAAAAGTGTTACTGTTAGGCACTTGCCTTAAGAAGCATTAAATCTTCTGGATGTGATGAAATCTGTTCCAAAGTGTTTATCAAATACTGTGAAAATCGGCAAGATTAGTAACAGGGCAATGTCATCATTTGTCTAGTCAAGGGTAAAAGGTTCTTGGAAATAGCAGAAGCAGAGAATATTTACTTCAAAAAGTAACCTCAGAAATTTTTGACAGGCTATGCTGGAAGAGCCTGGAATACAGATGCCCTTTTTTCACAGTAACTCTTGAATACACTATCAAAAAATCTGCATGGCTCTCAGTGCACTTTGGTCAAAGTCCCAGATGGTGCAGTCATTCCCAGGCCTCATGCTTTGAAACTACTGCCCTAATCATGAGCTCAGTCTCCCACTGTGGTGCCTGCTCACCTGAATCCCCTGCTGACATAGAGAGTGGGGACAGAGCATGCTCCTCCAGCACAGGTAGCCGATGGGCATGGGAAGGGGTGAAAGGCACCCTGTCACCAGCAGAGACAAACAAATGGCACTTAGTCACTATGGGCAACTTGGGTGGGTTCTTCATGTGCACCATTATATGTTGTAAATGAATCAGAGATACTTGATAGTCCAACCTCCCCAGGACCACCACTTGGTGTTCTTCTGACATGACTCAGTATGCTGCATGGAGACTGCTACTTGCTGCAGCTTCTCATCCCATCCTACAGCAGGTAGATTGTTTGGGAGTTTGTGCTGGAAACCTACTCTGCATTTGATAACTCTAAAGCAATTCAGTCAAAACAGAAGTGTTAAGAAATAAATTTTTAAAAAGGCTTTTTTTCTACTTGTTGGGGCATCAGTGGTGACAGACCAGTGGTATTCAGACAACAAGATGCTCCTGATAAAAATGAGGGCTCTAACAAAAGAAGAACATGATGAAAGCATACGAGAAAGGTAGATGAGTTCAAAAAAAAAGAGTGGAACAGCCACATGTAAGAAGTAACCAGGCTTGTCAGGGGAAAAGGCCAGATAACAGACCTTTGACAGGAAGACTGAATGTAATACTTCTTTTGAAATGAGGAAGGATCAGGCAGGAACAGTGTGCAAAATATAGAGATCTCATGTGTCTTTAACTTAAAAAAAAAAAATAAAAGAAAAAGGCACTTTAAAAAGAAAACAGTTTTCTGGCAATGGGAAAATTTGTGTCCAGAATTACCTACTATGTCTCAGACTGGGGCCTGTTCAGAGTGTGTTGCATGTGTCTCACAAAGACAGTACGTGTAGGTCCTCGGAAAACTGTGATGTTGGACATGACCTTAAAAGCTTCTGCTTTTTAGTGGGTACCTCACAGTCCCATTCCTTCCAAACATCACGTGCTTGTAGAAAAAAATGAGCTGAAAAAATTCAATAAAATTTTACTTCTTAATAGCAGTTCAAGAGGCAATTACTTCATTAAACAGAGACCTCTGGGGCTGCTGAAAGCACAATGCTGGTCTCACTTGGAAAATACATTGCTGCTCCTCATCCTGCCAGCTCCACTGAGAGGAGGAACTGTACCCTCCTGCCCATTACTGCTCCTGATGGATTGCTCCCAAGAGCAACACGCCACGTCGTGCTGCATGGGATTGCTGGTGAGCAGGCAAAGCAAGAGCTGAGCAGAGTCACCCTGGCTCACTGTCACATGGCCCAACCACGGATGCCCCACCTCGGTGAGCTCCCATCATGGCACGGTGCATCAGCATTTGTCAGATCTGAAGTCGATTGGGCTTTGGGGAAACACAGTTGTGAAGCAGACAGGTAAACTGGTTTTAATCTAGTCGAACAGCCTGGCAGTCATCTGATGTAGTGGCACCCAGGAATAACCTTGCTGGATAATATTCTCTCATGTGGGATGCACACGGAGTCGGCAACAAACAGCGAGGCCCAATCTGGAGATTTATCATTATCTCTCAAAGAGATATTGGTTGCATTCACCCGAAGTAACTTGGCACGTACAATCTTCGCACAAGAGGCAGGGAAGGCATGCTGGTTTGAATCAGTGGGGATTTAATGATATCTAAGATCATTCCCTGACATGAATTCTAACAGCACTGATGCAATAACTGCACTTCTGGCCCAAAGCTGTACCTGTGCTGTTGCTTCATTTAGGTACAACATTACTGGATTATTATTTTTTTTCCTGAAAAGCTTTTAAGAAAAACTGAAAAAGTTAATCAAGATTAAAAAATTATTATATTGAAAATATATGAAAAAAACCAAACAAAAGCAAAAGAAGTTAAATTCTTTTGTCATTAAATGTAAAAGCATAAGTAAAATCCACAGCGCATGAATAAAATCCCTTACAGCTGCATTGCTTTCTGACTATGCAGCTCTCTTCACTTCTGTGATATAGCTGGGTTTTTTTTTTTGTAAAAAGTGCTGTGTCCATATTAAATATTCATGTAATTAGGTCTTTTGACTGACTTCTCCCATCCTGGAATGGAAAGAGCCATTTTATGTTATAAATTCCATCTGATTCAGTGGGTGCTGAAAAGGCAGGGATTTTTTCTCTTCATCTAGAAAGCTCAGGAGATGGCTCTCCCAAAGACAGCTGGATTGTTCCACCTTGTATTTTAAGTGTGGTTCCCACTGCACTGTCACTTGGCAGGTACGAGGTCCCCTAAAAGCTGTTTCATTTGCCTCTGTTCCTTTACTCTGACATGTGAGCATCAACAAATATCAGCAACCCAAGGATGTTGGTGACACCACTGCAGTCACGCAGAATGAGGGCTCCTAATAAAAACTACAGAGTGTGTTGAGACACACAGTCTGCTCTTTTTAAGCTATTGCTGCTTGGCACCCATGTGTGAACTACTCCAACCAACCCATGTTGGAATGTGCCATCCAAACAGATGGCTGCAGCTGCAGGCAGCCAAGACACCACGTTTTCTTTCACGACGTGGGGGTGTTGACAGCATTTCCAGCCATAAATCCAAATGGCTGTCAGTTCAGAGCTTCTTGTCTAAAGGGGATGTGTCAGCATTAACCTACCTCTGAGACAGATTACTCTTCACAATAGAAAATCCTCCCCATATTTATAATTGGTTTACTCTTAACACTTGCAGATCTTTTTTCTGCTTTCAGTTTTGGGCACCACAACATAGAAAAGACATCAAGCTATTGGAAAGTGTTCAAAGGAGAGCCAAGAGGATAGTGAAGAGGAACGGCTGAGGTCACTTGGATTATTCAGCTTGGAGAAGAGCAGGCTGAGGGGTGACCTCACTGCAGCCTGTGGCTTCCTCAAGATGGGAAGAGATGGGGCAGGTGCTGTGACCAATGACAGGACTTGGGAAGTGGCAGGAAGCTGAATCAGGGGAGGTTTAGATTAGATAGCAGGAAAAGGTTTTTCACCCAGAGGGTGGTTGAGCACTGGAACAAGCTCCCCAGAGGAGTGGTCACACCACCAACCTGCTTGAGTTCAAGAAGCATTTGGATGATGCTCTCAGGCACATGGGGTGATTCTAGGGCTGCCCTACACAGGGACAGGAGTTGGACTTGATGATCTTGATGGGTCCCTTCCAACTCAGCATATTCTATGATTTTCTTTCCTGGATGCCTTTAGCTGTTGCTCACCTCTGAGGCAGATGAGTCTCAATAAAGAAAGACTAATTTGCACAGGATTTCTAAGGTTTGATGTTTAATCCAATACATAGGGTTAATGACATGCTAGCACAGAGGCAGGGGTATTGAAGAAGTTTTTGGGTTTATATTTGTTCACACACAAAATAAATGACAGGCACATACTCGTTCAGAGTTTATGAGGGAATGATTTCATGTGTGATGTTCCACTGTTGCATACCCTCAGTAAGGTGCCTATGACTCCTGATTCCCAACCAGGTCACAGTAGAATTGCTGCACTACTTTTTAAAGGACAATGCTGATATACAGTAAGAGCATGTGACCTGTCAGGGTTTAGTGAGGAACTGTCAGAATCAGCTAGGTCAGGCTTAGGAAACAGCCAGTCTCCACTGACTATATGGAAGCTTTCCAACAATCCTTAATTAAATAGAGTGGTGAACCAAGTTTTCAAAAAAGCTGATTTCAGCAAAATCCACATAGCAATAGCTGCTCTGGCACTGCCCAATACAAATAACAGCATTAAGAAAATGAAAGAATGCATGAAGGGAACAACAGAGGACTATTCCTGGCCTGCCTCAGCACATAGAGTTAGATGGTGTCTGGAATAAATCAGAGGCAGAATGTATCCATCAGCTTTAATTTGCACTTACCTTGTCTATTAGCTCACAATCAGCCTAAAAATAACCTCTGCTTATGCATTATGTCCTGCAGTACAGTAAATTGCCACAGCCATCTGCATCCCAGACCTCAGATGAACCCTTTCAAGACGTGGTCCTTCCAGAGAAATATCAGCTCAGTATTAATTACAGAAATGTGCACAAAAACTCTTCAGTACAGCCAGTTCCATGACATGAAATGAGCTTTCTTTGGATTGCAAGTCAATGGCAGCCCACAACAGAGCATGTTATATAGCTATCTTAAGATTGACTAAATAAAGATAAAAATCTATACATTGCATTCTAATTTTCTTTTCAACAAGGATTGACTTGAGAAGGCCTAAAATGCTTTTGGCCCTGTTGTCCACATGGCTTCCTTCCTCCAGACATCATAAAAATACTTGTCATTTGATTAGGAGTCAGGCAGAGACAGCACCTTCTAAAATTTCATGTTGCTTTTCTTCCTCAGCTCCATTCCCTGTTAGTGGAGCTTTTCATACCTCTGGAGGATGATGAAAGGCTGAGATACTTCAGCTCAAGGCACGGAGGTGGTGCTTTGGTATGTTTCTTCCTTCCCAAGGTGAGTTCACAGACACACAAATAATTCCTGCACCTTCCTGTACTCAAAATTGGGGTTATCCTTCTGTTTATTTGCCATGTTACCACAGTCCTTAAAAAGCTTTCCGAGTGCATTTACAGAGAAGACAACCATTACTAAGAGGTCTCCTGGGCGCTCCCTTGAAAAACAAATCACTCCAGAACCCAGCAGATGTTTCTGCCTGTCAGAGGGCCACAGACTTCATGGACACATTTCCTCATCTCCAGGAGCCCACCCAAGAGCCAGGCTTTGGGCAGACAAACCCCTCACCTGCCCAAAGGCACCACAGTTTGAAGTGCCACACTGGTCTCGTAAGCTTGCCATGGACACACATATTTTATCTTGCAAATCCTGGAAGTGATGTGTACAGGCTGCAAATTTAACATGTAAAAAGGAGTATCTCTCACAGATCACCAACAGCCATGCAAGAGGTACTCATTTGGAATTCTCCAATAATTGTAAAGGGCCCCTTGAGAAGAACAAATAAGCCCTGCCATGTTTCCTAATCTTGCTACACTAGTTATACAGAGAAATGTTCACTCCTAATGATGACACAAAAGCTGCTGTAAGCTTTTCTTCTGCAACGCTGCTGCTTGTATCAGCTATTATTCAGTTATTCCATCCTAACAGAGAAGAATCATTTTTGTGCTTTTCATTCTTCCTCCCAGAGGGCAACAGATGTAATAACTTATTCCCTGTCTGGCACATTAAGGCTTGAAAAATTAATGCAGTGCTGCTGAGATTTCCACTTGCCACTTTACTTAGAGTGCCAAAGCTTTGAATTTCAGTGGAAAAAAAATTAAGTAATAAAAAGCTTATTTTAAGTTTGTTAATGTACTTGTCTGTTTTAATGCCTGCCTGAGGTTCACACAACATAAGAATTCCAGTCACTAATCTTCCTAAATTTCTTTTGCTTCTAAGCTATTACTCTACTGTCTAATTGAGACCTCTCAATATTTCACAATTCTGACATGCCAACTGAAATTTAAATGCTATTATCAACTATATTATGTTAAAAACCAACCAATTAAGAATACCAAATTAACATAGATATGCTTGCTTGCAATGTTTTGTTTATCAGGCCACTCACAAAAAGTCATCAGTCGCATGACTCCTGTCACATACTGCTCTGTACATGTTACCTCATGCTTTAGACCCAGGCTTATCCATTCCTTCGAAAATATTGTCCAGTTACATACATTTTGTAAAAGAAAGCAGCAGTTCAAACCAAATTTCACCTGCATTTTATTGCTTCTTGCTCTAACTGTCCCTTTGGAAGCAGCAAGAAAGCAAGAAAAGCAAGTATTGCAGCTCCTGAGTGAAACTGGCCTGGGGTTTTGGTAACCCTGACACAATATTTGCAGCATCAAACCAGAGCCCCTCTGGTTGTAGATTCCTTCACAGAGGGTCCAAAGGATGTTGCGGGCAAAAATGCAGAGTGTATTCCTTTGGAGAAGTGCAGGGGATGGGTTTAAGTCAGTCAATAGGGTTTCCTCTCAGTTAGCACTATCTGATCACTCATGTCACACACATTCAGCAGGCACATCTACAGACTTGCTACCTTTGCAAATAATGAAGAGACCCATATCAGGTGATAACAGTGAAAGAAAAAGACGAAGAGTAGTAGAGGGTGCATTGAAGAACACTGTGAACAAAATCCAAGCTGGGAACTTCTTCTCCAAAAATAATGCAGAAGCTTTTTTCTGCCCTGTCCCAGAGAAAAGGGTATTAAACAAGCCCCTGATTCAGACTTCTTTTGTGCAGAAGGCAGTTGTTAGTGTCAGAATCCTCACCCAAAAGGACCGGGTGGAAAGCCTCAAACTAAAGATACAGGTTCAAAATATCTCAGCAGTTACAGGAAAAGGAAGTCCCAGGCTCTGTTCCCTAGCACTGTAGAGCATTTGTTAATGCTACTGCTTCCTGTATTCCAAGTCTGCAAGCACAGGAACCAGCATGAACTGCACATCAGGCTGTTCTTTCACTCCTCCATCGAGCCACTCTGCTCTCCTTCCCTCCTTAGATAGAAAACATTAGGTCATTTCTCCTTTGCCCTCCAGGCTGCTGGCTGGGCCCCAGAGAGCGCTGAGTGTTAAAGAGCACAGAGTTCATATTTCCAGTCTCTGGCAACGCTTGCTCCTTTGCTCCACTGAGAGGAATCTCTGTTTCCTTAAAAGCTGGCTTTGCTGATTCAGGCTTCCTCACCTCAGCAGATTTCAGTTCAGAGTTTGATCTATCAGCATCAAAGACACCCTTCTGCTCAGAGCATGCCTCAGCCACCAGACAATAAGCAGCCAAAAAGTTTCAAATGAGGCTAGTGGTTCCCCCGGAGACTCAAGGCAATTAATAACATGTTTTTCTGCAAGGAGCAAAGCTAATGAAGCCTGATTTCCTACACATCCGAGACATTCATCTTCTACCCTCTCTGTAAACTCTTAACCCAGTTTCTACTGTAAAATGAGCTCCTCTGCCTCACGCCTCCTGTCTCACCTGCCAATCTCCCCTTACCCAATTCCTCCTTTATCTTACTGTGACAAACAACCTTCTCGTTCAAACACTCATCTTTGACAAACATCATCTACCTTCCTCTTGTTCTTACCAGAACCTCCACAGGGTCCTCCTCTTCCTCTGTGCACATTGATTTTGCCCATTACTTGCAAGATGACACAGACCATAACTAGCCCAGAGCCAGGTGGGTGCTCATGAGCCAGCAAACTGCTGCCAGGCAGAATGAGTAACGTTTGCACCTTCAGCAGAAAGCGTGTGGAAACACACACCAAACTAGCAATTCTAATGAAAACCATCAGCAACTCACAGCTACAAGACCTCACTGTAGCCACAGTTGCCAAGTTAGGCTGAAACAGGCCTATGAATACAGAGGTTGTCAGGAAGCATTGGACATGCGAGACAGAAGGAGCAAGAAGCAACAGTGTAATTGCAAATGTTTTTCTTTGAAAACCAGGCAAACAAAAGAACAGAAGTGTTTCAAGAGATCAACTGTGACCCTGGCTCAGTCACATATACTGATCAGGATCAATAGGAACAACTGCAGTTGCGACTCTGAACATTTTATTTTTTCAGATATAAGAAGTGGAAACTGCAATTTTATTAACCCCTGGATCATGATAGCTGACTGCCATTTAAAAAAATTAACATTAAAGCTAGAAGATGAACAGAAGCTGATCAGACTGACACTGAAGAGACTCTAAAAAATTAAAGCCATTTGGTTCCCCTCAACTGTATGATTAAACTGGATTTTATTCTCTAGCAAATCAATGGGTAATCACTTTCATTTAGAGTTGCTCACCAACCTTTTTAAGCCAACATCTGACCCAACCTACAAACCAACACACCTGCCACTAACCAGGATTTCGAACAAGCTGCACAGTTTTAAGTGTCCGTTATTTATGGAACTACCTAATGACACCTCCCACCTGTTCTCTAGATCAACTGGACTGTACCTGGTCTTCCATCATGTGCTATTGTCAACAGTTTCAAGTGAAATCTAAGCAGACTTTGCAAAATAGTCTTTCAAGGGAAGAGTTTCCATTTAGTAGGGACATGAAATAGTCTACATGAGAGGCTGCCTACGTTCCAGTCCATGGCTTTCTTACAGGTCATGACATCTTGTGATTGCTGCTGATTGTAATAACGTCTGCGTGACTTGTTTGCAGATTTCTCTGTCTTGTTAGTATGAAATCAATCCTACAGCTAAAAAAAAAAAAAGACCAAATGCGTATAACATCACTAAGAACACAGTGCTGGACAATTTAGACCACAGATTCAAAGAAGGTCGACTTAGTTTGGGTTGGGATATTTTTCCAGATACAAACTGTCATGCAGATATAAATCAGCGATATTAACTGCATATTCCTATGCATATATAATTTCATATATCATAAAAACTAATCAATGGTCACACTAAGGCATACAGCTTCTGCAAAGAGCCTGGAATAAATGTTCTAATTTTCTGTAATTCTCCCAGACATACCACACTTACTAAATAGGACTATGGCTGTCCTGTTGATTTCTGCTGTGATCAATTAAAATTGAGTAAATAGATGTTGCTCCTCTGATTCGCTAATTTACACCTTTGTATTTAGTGCTCAAACTACAGGAATTTGCTTAACTGCATCTTTCTCTGAGGAGAGAAAACTTCTGACATGGCTCATTCACCATGTAAGACCTTTTGTTCACACCACTGAAGAGATCTACTCGGAGCCTTCTTTTAAGTTGCTGTTAAAAAGTAAGATGGTCATGCCTTAGATTTAAACTACCTGACCACAGGACCTGCAAATCGGTATGTTTCTTGAAGGTGAACAGAAATACCATTAAACAGAGAGCAGTTTCTTTGTTTATTTTATTTCAAGCTGTGAGCTAGTTCTAAACCAAGGAGAAAAAGACAGATGCAACCAATGGCTTCACTAAGAAGAAATTTAATGCCAACTCAGACAAAGAATCTAAAGCTAAACAAGGTGAAAGGAGAAAAGAGAGAGACCGCAAATTAAATAATTTAGTTTATCTCAGTCATGTCCTAGGTTGACATCTGTCTAGTGCAAAATTGTACTACATTATAGTAATTGACTAGTAGCTTTTGTATTTGTAGAAAATAAATATTTGTGAGAAGAAAGATATTACTTAATTTACAAGACAGAGTTCCAGTAAATGAATTTGTTAAACATCTGCAAAGCCAAGGAGAAATATTTCACAGCAGCAGTGATGGAAAAGCTCTGACTGAAGATTTACAAACCATATGTGAAACTATTTCAGTCAGCTCTTAATCACTAGCTGAAAAATCAGCAGGCACTCTGAATGTCACTGGTATCCAGGTGAAAGTCACACATACTGCAAAGGATTGTGCTTATGTTTTGTTTTTTTTAATTGGCAATGCTTGAAATGGATATGAGAGATTTTGGAGTGTATCAGAAAGGTGAAGAAAACATAGAAGCGTTAGAGAGCCAACACTGTGCTCCCTGCAGATCAACCCTTTCACAAAACATGGACTGAAACACTGGAAAAGTTGGAGAATGTTTTGCTTTAAGGTGAGGGAGGGGAATAATATTTTCATCATCAACTCTCTCCAAACTCGAAGAAAAAAAGTCTCCAGAAATGGGGAGGGAAGAGGAGAGGACACCAAGGTGAAAAGGAAAAAGGAAACTAAAGCAACTTACAGCATTCGAAGACCCTACAGTGAAGCTGTTTGTGAAAGATTCCAAACAACCTCTTTATGATCAAAGGGACCTTCAGTGGTCTGCTTGAATTGCCCCCAGCAATGACCTTCAACTACCACCTATGGGTAACCTGTTCCAGTGTTTCACTACCCTCACAGGAAAAAATTTCTTCCGACTATCTAATCTGTATCTATCTTCTTCCCGCTTAAAACCATTACCCCATGTCCTATTGTAACAGGCCCTACTAAAAAGTCTGTTCCCATCTTTCTTGTAAGCCCCCTTCTAAGTATTGAAAGGCTACAATAATGTCTCTGTGGAGCCTTCTCCAGGATGAACAAGGCCAGCTCTCCCAGCCTTTCCTCATGGGTGAGCTATTCCATCACACTGGTAATTTTAGTGGCCTTCCTCTGGACTCTTCCCTGCCTCAGAAAAACCCTAAGGGACATTTCCAACACAGGCCTGGCAGACAGTGGGGATATTTTAAAACACTCAGCACCTAAGCATTTCAAGAAACCTAAATGAACGAGATTATTTCTTAAAAATACTCCCGGACCAGACTCAGCTGGACAATCCTCATGAGCCTGATTGTTTGCTCCAGTTATTCCCCACAGATGCCTCAGCTCCTGCCATGGAGTGCAGCAGGTTGCAGGGACACAGCTCATATCCTACATCAAACAGGCAACACAAGTTTAGGGCAGCCACTGAAATACCTGTTCAGAACAGATTTGCTTTAAAATGAAACAATCCCTGATTGCTTTTGAAACTCCACCAGCTCTCCTTCATGCACTTTTTACAACAAAAATAAATAAAAAATGTATTAACTGCCATTCCAGGAAGACAACTGCAGTTTTCTCTCTCCTTCCTTTCTCTATTTGTCCTTTAAGAATAACCAGAACTCAAAAGAACCACAAAATCTTTAATGAGTGCCCTTTTTTTACAATCCAAAACATGAAAAGTTACCTCAAATACCAAAATGGCCACGATTCCTACTTCATGGTGTTTCAGAGGAGGCCAAAACAGTCTTAAAGCTTGTTGTACAGACCATCACTTGCAAGGTGCAGAGCATTACGGCATAATTTATGTTGATTAGGCTTTGTGAGGTGCAATAAATCATTGTTTTCATTTGCAGAGCATTATTACAGGAGTGACTGAACTGAAGAAATTCTTCTTCGTGGCCTATAGGAGCAAAAGGTTAATGGCATAATGAATTCCCAGAAAACAAATAGTAGACTTTCACCATCCTTCAGCCAGCAGGTGGTAAATTAGCAGGTAATAAAGTGTGTATGCAATCTGCATTCACAGGCCAATAAATAATAGTCAGGGGCTAGTTTTACCTGCTCTACTTGACAGTGTATTACTGGGACTATATTGCTCCACAGCAGCTAGGAAAGGCACAGAGAGCCAAAGGGAGCTGATTTTGCAGTAGCCTGACTTTTACCACTGATATATGTCAGATATTACCAGAGAAGCATACTTAGAATATTATAGCAATGCTCATAAATTCCACATCATGCTATAATAAAGTACTGCTTCTACATGTGGCAAATGTACATTTCTGTGGTCCCTTCAGCTTGTGACATTTACTCTGCCATCCTATTAATACTGGTGGCATTTCATTCTGGTAATGGCACAGCAGAGGAAAAAAAAAACCCAACAGCAAAAAACTCAACATGTAGCACCACTCTGAAGGCCAAGAAAAAACCCTCCTAAAATCATAGTCTAGCTCCCACTGTGAAAATTAAAAATGTTATCAAAGAATTTCTACAAATGGGCATTTATTATCCATTCAGCCTACAAGACTGGTGTCATGTGTTGATGTTTCCAGCTACAAGAAATACTGCTACATGGCAATGCACTTAAATCAAGGTATTATTAACATGGAAGTACCTTTATATTGTTATTATTAATTGTGATTGTGTTCTTTGCACTAACCAGCCTAAGCTTTCCTTTTTCCAGTATTGGAGGAGAGCAGGCTCCCAGTTAATTCCCTGCTATTGATGGTTCTGTACTACACAAGTCAGGATACAAGGCCTGTGTAAGGGGTACTGTAGTGAATCCCAACGCTGAAACTAAATTCAGCAGCTTGGTTGCAGTTGGGTTTTGTTCTGTATTTCCTGGGAAAAGAAGTATTTTCTGACAGGTAGCTAGAGGTTTTGGATACTACTTGAAATCCTTTCACCCTAAAGAGAAGATGGGTCAGATGTGTCAGGGAGTCAGCACATGGCTTTCTTCAGACTGAACAGATCATACGGTGACTTGTGAAAACCTCATTCTGAGTCCCACGGACCTTGCAACCCGAACAGCCTCACAGGCTTGTCTGCACTGCAAAATGAAGCTGCTGAAGTAAGCCAGGTGGCACCAACTGAACAAGACCCTAGGCCTCCTCAGGGCTCCAGTCTTAAAATATAATTACTGCTAGGGTTTGATATTTATCCTGAAAATCAGCTGCAGTACAAGGCCTGCAGAGCGGGCAGAGTGCTGCTTCTCTAGCATGTGGAGGTGGCAGAGGGAGTCAAGCCTGCTGGGACAGTGGTGGGGGCCAGTGGGAAGAGCTCACACCTCTGGCCAGGCTTCCCAGGGGTGCAGTGTGCAACAAGCACCCCAAATCACTCCCCAGAGTTACTGCAGAAACTGACCCTGGGCATGAGTCAGAATAATGTCGTCGCTATACTTCTGTGTCATGTAAGTTTACAGATATCTGCTGAGAGATGAAAAACTCATATTAAAGCTCTTAGCATTAGCACAAATAACATTCTCATTTGTGAGCTGATTAAAAGGAATAAAACAAAAAAGATCCAACAAAACAGATAAAAAATAGTATCAATGAGACCCCAAGTATGTTATTTCTAGCTTTCAGGAAAACTTGGTGTGAATAAAACTTAAAAAAAAATAAAAAAATTATCCTGTTTATTATGGTTGTTGAGTGAGGGCATGAAAAATCACATTTCTCAAAGTGACAGAACACTACAAAAGCAAAAAAATGCCACCTAATTGACACATGACACTGTTGTTTTGGTTAGAATAACAACTCCCCTGTGCAACAACTATAGACAGATGAAGGAATACCATGATTTAGTCCATACCACATTCATTTTCCATCGTTTTGATTTTTCCATCACTCCAGACTCAGTTTAATATTAAGGTTCTGCTTAGAGCAGTTTAAGTGCCCAAAATGGCTGTATCCAGCATATGTAATACAGGTAAGTGGATCATGCTTTTTGTAAAGAAATCTTTACCCAAGGATGTCAGGAGGAATTGTTATCATTCACTCTCTGGTCATATTGTTGAAGAGATGTCTCACTTGCTCCCATGCCCACATCAGTGCAGATGCTGGAATTAATAGCAGCTTTTTAAAGAGTATTTATCACCTCTAAATAGAGAACATATGACTCAGCATGGGAGTTCAGGGCTTTTATCAAGTGATAAAAAGGGACATTCGGGAGCCCTGCTGGGACAGGCAACAAGCTTTACAAAATCCTTTACTTCTGCTCTGCTTTAAAACCCCATGATTGGGACTGGAATAAAAAGCAGAGAGGTGGTTGTGGATTGCAGTGTTGCTGGAATTTTCAACACTGGCTTTTCTGCCAGGACCATGCAGCAAGTCAGGGTGCACATAGTTGCACATATTTTGAAATGGCCAGGACAACCCACTCCCTTGCATCCAGCTTATTATTTTTAACCCCTGTTTGAGACAGTTTCTAAGTTGTTGTTTTTTAGTATTTCGTAGTTTCCACCTGTATACAAGGGTGGAAAAACATTTTGCAGGAAAAATATCCAGCCAACCAACGACACATACTTATTTCTTCAGTATTTTTAGGTAATATCTACTTGTTGTAGACATGATCTTTCTAAATCATTAAACAAAGCACATTGTTTATGGTATCTGTTCCTCTGCTGGCTGCGATTCTAAGACCCTCCTGCAAAACTGCATCTAGGCTTAAAGAATTTTGTCAAGAGAAATATAGCTATATTGCTTTTTGAAACTATGACTGGCACCTCAGAATCTATCATGGAGCCTTTCAGAGAGCTGAGCTGAGGACAGGGAGCCATTTTGATGCTGCTGGCTGGAAACCCTGCCCTCAGACACATGCACGGGGTGGTTGGACACGGCTTCCCAAATGCCTCCCTTCACTCAGCCCCATCTGCTGAGGTGGCACAGTGCCCGTGTCCCTGAGATGGTGCCAGTTCTGCTCCGTGCCAAGCAAAATGAGTTTAGATGGGCAGTTTGTGAGCAGTCTCTCATCTACAGAAAGTCCCTCCTCTCCGAGGGCAGCGACGCGCAGGTGCCAAGTGCCGCTTTATACTTGATTGCATCTGCTGGTGCTGAACGTGCCAAAAGCAGAACACCTAAATGGAGATGGTATCAAAGAGAGGACTCTGCATGTATGCTTGCCAAAAGACAGCCTATGCTCAAACATAAAGCCATCAGAACAACACAGGGTATCCAACTCCATGTTAAACTAGACGACCTCACAAGAGCCTCTTAAGGCTAATTCAGAATCGACGATGACATCAGGGAACAAAAAAGCCGTGAGGGAGAAAAGGTCCAAGACAGTTTTGCACATACCTGAAGGACTATAAAGCACCTGCAACACTATTACCTTCCCATGATCTCCAGTATATTTACAGTGGAAGAATTAAAAATGTTAAAATAAATTCAAATGCAAAGATGCATGGAAAAAAAAACCCCAGCCCAAGTCTCAACTAGAAATTTCTTATCCCGTCTTCCATTTGCCTGCAGAGATGTTGATGCTCTCCTCATTCTCTTAACAGGCCATCATGTTAAATAGTTGGCTATTTCAGACCTTATAAAGAAAAAACATCACATTTCTTTCCCTCTAAAGCAAAATATTAAAATCATTTAGACACACACCTTGAAAGAAAAAGGTGTTTACTGATAATTTTTTTCCTGCAGTTTCCTCCCTGTCTGACCTCACTTCGTGATAAGCTTCTGGAATTCATTTTTTTTTTCCCCTCAGAGGCTATAAATCAAAATGGATTAGAAAGAAATGTCATTTAATTGTATTTTTTGCAGATCAATAAAAGGTTTCTGTTGCATTAAGAACCATATACACACGCTAAGAAAAAGGCCATCCCTAAAAAGGAAACAATGCTGTCTAGACCAGGCTCAGAAAGGTGTCCCTGGTGGTGCTCATCAGCTCATTATTTCCCCCTCCTGAGATGGGGAAAAAGACTAAACCAGAAAAAATGTTGCCTCTAGCTTGCCACTTCCTCGAGAAGTTGTAAGTCCAGGAAATTCTTCCCATGTTTGTGTAAAGAACAATACACAAGAATTTAATTAATACACCCTAGACCAGCTAATCTCTTCCAGATGCTTTGTTTGCAATAATCAATAAACTCTTCCCAGTTCTTTCTCCCTCTCTCTGCCCTTTTTGTCCATCTGTCTCCATTTATTCTACATCCCAGACCATGAGGATAGACATACTGAGTCATGGCAAGACTTACCCAGCCCCTATTCTGCTCTGGCAAGACTCTGAGGGGACTCTTTGAGCAAACACAGATAAGATGCTTCCTACAGTGGCCTATTAGTAATTGGTCATGATAGATCTTAATCTTTCAGAGAGTTTCACCTCTTCAGTTTTTCAGTCTAATTTTTCTTTAGCTAAGGATTTCACAAGTGATTTTCACAGCATTTTTTATAACAGAGGAAGTATATTATTTTGTTAACACTTTGTATTTCTAGAAAAAAAACTTTAAAAAAATCTCTTCTAGGTGCCTGTAATATATTTAAAATGTTTGCATGTTGTCTGAAAGAAGTGTTATCCTATTCACAGCTGAGGTGGCAAGAACACAGAGAGGCAGCCAGAGCACATTACTCACCATTTTCTCACCTAAACTGTTTATGAAACTTGCACTTGAAAGGAGAGGAACCCATTGCATGATGATACTGCCAGGAGACAGCAGGAGACCCATAGTCTGAACTGTGGCTGTGGGTCCCTAGTGCCTGAGTGCCTCTCCAGGTCTTCTTTTAGCTGTGTAGTCTGCTCAGTTGATACTGGATGGCATCAGTCATTCATTCAAGGGAAATGTTTCTGTCATGCACCAAGACTTGTGTCTGGTGAAAGCATTGTCCTTTTCAAGAACTGTCCCTGAAATCTTCCTGTGCTGATCCCGCAAATCCTTAAACATGTAAACCACTTTGGCACATCCAGGTCATTCCTCCAACTCCCCATAAAGTTCTCCTTCTTCTTCACTTTCTTATTAGGTCATTTTTATCTTCTCAACCTGAGATACACCCATCTTGTCTCCAAAACAGCTCCGGCGAGGCTGAGTTTTAAAACTCATTTCCACGACCCTGTCTCACCTCAGTCCAATGCTATTCAACTCAACAGGAAGGCTAAAAAAAGATCTTACTGGTTTTACTAGAAAGTGAATCAAGCACGTGAACTCAGAACTGCTGAAGCTCCTATGTCAATTCCTGGCAGCCCAGCAATATTGAAGCAACACTTAAGTACCAATATTGTTTACTTTTAGGCAAGTGGAAGCAGTTCTATTGCTCTCAGAAAGACTTTAGCACATACTTAAATTTAAGGATAAGATGAAGTACTTTCCTGAGTATATATTACAGCTGCTTTTAATTATAATAATTTGTTCATGTGTCTTTTACACTGTTGCTATATATCACAAATGTTGAGTTGCCAACAGCTCCTAGCATTTCTGCACTTTCAGGATGCTGCTTACTTCATCAGCACAGACTGTGCTGCTGTTTTCATTCTCCAAAACAGCCTGACTTTATGACTCTGTTCATTTCACACCTGGCAACACAGAAAATGCAGAGGTAATAGAGGGGAAATCCTTTAACAATCAGTAAAATGACTAGAACTGCAGTGGTGATGTGTGTTATTTTCTCAAGCAGCAATAAAATGCATGTGAATTTTCAAGGGAACTACAAGTCATTGTTTGCTACTGTGACATGCCAGCATATGCTCATGTTATCATTTAATAATCTGGAAGATAGCAGTCATCATAGCCCTCACAGAGCAAAATACCAGGAAGGCAGGTGCTGCAATACAAAGTAACTCCATGTGAAAGGTATAACATGCTGATGTTAAAAGCAGATTTTATGTAGACATACCTAAACACAAAAGCTCATGAACATACGTAGGCATATAAATGCATGACCTTCTATTGCTCAGAACAATGAAAAAGCACAGAATATACTTTTACCTAAAAACTGATGGAAAGTTTAGGCCCTCGAAAATAAGTCCAGTAATGACTTGGCAGAATTTCATGTTTGTGGTTTCATGATGTTTACTTGGTCACAGTGTCTTCTATCTTAGTCTTCTCTAGCAATGACACATCTCTTCCTGACACTAGAAAGATAAAATGTATGCTTTTATTTAGAAACATTAAGTAAAACTAAGCTTTAAGTTACTTATGCTCAATAAATAATACATGTTCACTAAGTGTTAATAAACTTTTACTAATTAAATTTGGCAAGATTAAATTAATAAATTTCTAAAAACTCCAAACTGGTCACATAACAGACTTGCATGTGTATATAAAGCTTTTGGGAGAAAAAAGTGTGTTATTTTAGTGATATCTTGTATGATGTTCTTAACCCATTGCTTCTAGTAAAGGCTCTTGCCTTAAAAATACCCTTCCAAAAATGTCATGTGCAAAGAAATAACAAGTGTATACTCTAATGACTTTATGCTGCCTTTTTTCAGGGAAGGGCAAACTTGTAGGGGCCTTAGGGAAGGCAGGAAACAAATGTCATCTTTCTTTTCATATAATTGTATACCCCTGTGCTTTATGTAATCAGAATGAATCCTTCAATTTGCTACATGTTTAGCTGGAAGAATAGAAGGCATATGGAAAAAGGGCCCCAGGGGCAAATGATCTCACTCACCTGGAAAACAATGTGTGTGTTAATAGAGTAATTTGTTAATTAAAGATTCTAAGATGTCCACCAAAGTCATTTATTTCTGAATTACCACTTCCTAGAGTTAAACAAGATCCCTGGTAAAATGTAATTAGAAAGTCTATTTTTCCTCTGCCTCAGTTGTTCCTGAGTACAATCAATTTGACAAGTATCCCAAGAGTTACCTCAGCAGCAGATGGTCTGTGCACAAGCCCAATCAGCACCGTGCACCAAGAACAAAAGAGATAAAACAATTTCACGCCTGTCACTACAGCTCGAAGATACAGTGTTGGATTGAATTACCTTCAAATTAAACTCCTTCCTGGCAGTGGAAGACAGAACAGGAATAACTGCAGAAAAAAGAATAAATTGTCATTCACAAGCACAGTGAATTTGTTTTTTTCAGGAATGCTTAAAACATAGGTGCTGTTTTTTCAGCTCGTGGTAGCAAGTATGAATACTTGGCCATGAGGATCTACCCAGCAGCAGATTCCCCTGATACCTAGGAATACTTTCCATTTCAACTATGCAGCAGCCCCTTACAAAACTGAGAGCTGACTAGGTTTTTTAAGAAATTATCAAAGAATTACTGTGTTCCATGTTGAGAACCCTCCTAAATCTGTTTTGTTCATTTATAGTTTTTAAAAAGGAACAAACACAAATTACTACCTTGCACTTCAGATCAGTAATATGAAACAAATACATAAGTAAACCACAGGTGTGTGCTATTCAGCAAAGTCCTAATTTCCCAGGCTTTCCAGGGGGCTTTGCAGGTTGTTATGGCAGGAAGAAGGAAGAATTGTTCTGGTAGAAATCACTCTGTTCCGCTCTGGCTCCTACTGCTGCTGTTGGCTGTGTTCCCAGGTTTATCCCCACGTGTGGCACTTGGTCCTCCATCCTCCCTGAGGTAGGAACAACAAAAGATGAAAGAAACCTGTATTGTGGAGTGGTAGGGGACTGGGGGTGTTTTACAGAAGTCCAGACCAAGGTGCAAAATAGAATAGACCCTTATAGTTGGAAGGGACCTACAACAATCATCTACTCCACCTGCAATGCTGTAGGAAGATGAAGCTCACAGCTTGTTAGACAGTGGGGTACTGAACACTGCATGGTATGGTTACTTCTTAATGGAGGAATTTGGCCAAAACTGGTGGCAGATGATGTGTGAGTTACAAGTTATTACAGCAGAGCTTCCTTTGGAAGAGACACAGCAAGATTTCAATAGCTCCATTGTCAGATCCCCAGGAAAACTATGAAAATCTGTACCAAAGGAAACTCTCTGTGTATATTGTCATTAGTGTCAGGGACCTCTCAGGCAAATGCATCAATAAAGAGCTATTCTCAGCTACTGGCTGATCTTAGATGAAAGCATTGCTTGTCACATGCATACTCTCTTCCAGCAGGTGTTGGTCAGTTTGCTTACAAGGGATTGCTCCTTTAATTAATTGAAGATTGTTCTTTTCATTAAACTTCTAAACTTAATGTTATAAAATTTCACAGTTGGTATTAAGAGCAAGCTGTTCTCTTTGCATTTATATGCTCCTTGCCATCTATAAAGTTCTATTTACAAAAGCATAGCTGGTTTTAGTGATTAAATCACATAAATATCTATTTCTAGACATAAAAATCTAAATCTGCCACTTTAAATTTTTGAATCAAATGCATATTATGCATCAGTCAGGGAACATACTATGAACTTGAATACTCCTAAACACTAATCCACTGAAAAATTATTTTGCTGGAGTAAGCACTAAAAGAAGAGTAATTAAACTTGACAAAAAAATAATACAGCAGGAAGGTTCATACTCCCAACACAGCATGTAAGCCATGATAGTCCACAAAGGCATATGGTAAATAATGCTATTCTGTATGCCAGACAACCAGTATTTCTGAAAAAAAGTTACAAAAGTCTCAGCATTACAGTAGCAAAACGTTACCATGTGGGACTGATACCTTTCTGTGCTGGCCACTCAAAGTTCAGCAATTCTGACATTCCCTGTCTTCCTTCTGTTTAGTATTTTGTTTTTCCTTTTGGCATTTGGCTTGTCCAGCCATTGAGAGCTTTTAATATCTGTTCACTCTGCAGCTCCAAAAAGTGTATTTCTTGACAGAGGAGATTTTTTTCTTCCTAAACTTTCTGGACATTGTCATCCCTTTCTTGACTTGAAAGAAAATCTCTAGTACACTGTGAACACAACAGGACAGACTCTTCTGTTGAATCTAAGAAAAGGAATGCAGCCCTGCCAGTCTGCCTGTCCCCCACCCCCTACAGAGGGGCTGTCTTGCATAGGACAGCAGGCTGAATCACTGTGATCCTTACCTCAGATAAGAGGTAGGGGCAGAAGGAACAGACAGTTGTGTCAGCCAAGGCATCAGCCAAGACAAAACTCTGGCTCCAGGCTTGGGGATCTGCACTGCAAACTTGATGACTGGCAATGAGCACGACTTCTGGAAGGGGATGAAGATTCTGTGCCCTGGGGTTGGAGGGATGTGACAAAACAATGGAAACGATTACACCTGAGAAATTTGCGTCAAGATCAACACACCGGGTTCTTCTCCCTTCCCTTAATTAATAAGTAATAAGAGCTTGCAAAGGTACCAATCAGAAAATTATTGATGACCTAGCCCCATCTCATCAATTAGTACAAATTAGTTCTAGAACCCTCTGTTTTTCTGGAAGAAGTGACCAACAGCTATCTGGATGGTTCGACAGGCCTGAATCATCTCTCCTCCCCCAAAAGGGGATGCCTTTTAGTAAGACTTGCACCTCTGACTCTGTCAGATGTTTTTGTTTTGTCTTTGGTACCTTCACCTCAAATCTATGCAGCTAGTGAATTTATCAATGGCTATTCAGAACTTGTTAGAATTGTCACATCCATACATCATCTTTACTTTGTTTTAAAACTGCCTCAGTGAAAGTCCTTGCTAGGGTTCTGAGGTGGGCAAAGTGCTTCAGTGGAAGTCCTTTTGGTGGGACTCTGAAGCAGCAACCTTGAAAAGCTGTCTCAGTGAAAGTCCTTGCTAGGGTTCTGAGGTGGGCAAAGTGCTTCAGTGGAAGTCCTTTTGGTGGGACTCTGAAGCAGCAACCTTGAAAAGCTGTCTCAGTGAAAGTCCTCTCTGGGACTCTGAGACAGGCAAATGTTGTCTTTTTGATGTGACAACAACCAAGCATCATTTTCGAGTCCAAAAGTCAGATAAGGAAGTAATCGAAGGATCCACCACACCTGTCAACTTCTCTGTATCAAAACCGGTAAAGTTATTTTCTCTCTCTTCCTGCATCCTGCTTAAGTGTTCTGTCTAATGCCCATTTTGCTTCTGACTGTGGTTAAACAGCAACTCTTAACTTGTCCACCTCACAGCCTCTTTGACCTTGGACATTTTTCTTCTAAACTCTGGCCTGACAGAATACATGTAGTGCATAACTGACACATCAAAATAACATGCTGACAATTTCCAAGTTTATTTCCATAACGTAGACCAATATGCAAGGAGGAAATATTTTAATACCCCTCCCTGAATCTTTGCAAAGGATTGTCAGCTTATTGAATGTTATACAATAAATAAATAGGGAATGTGTTTCTGCAAAGGTCTGTGACTTTGTTTGTGTACAACTCCCTGACCCAAGCAAAGACTTGCCTAATCCAATGTTTATAAACTGCTTAAATATATTTTGCCTATATCTAAGGTTCTCAGAGAAGACTAGGGATATTGATGGGGTACTGATGAGGTGAGAGTGCAAATTCACTCTTGTTTTTGCTCAGCAAGGACCTTGTGGAAGTCCTTGCATTTCAGTTTTGGTTTGGGGAATAAACCTACCACCTGCTGCAGTATTTCCTCCCTGCTATAGCCAGCTCATACCAAGGTAAATTGATTTGTTATAGCTTGTTATCACCATCACTGTCTCCTCCAGATGCAGACTGGAAATTTCCCTGCTCACAAAGTAGTGAGGAGTTTGCAGCAAGCTGGTGCTGACCAAAAGCTGAGCAGTTATGGGAGGGATTTTGTGGAAGACTAAAATATTGGAGAGGCTCTCTCGTGTTCTTATAAAGATATCCTGCCACTTCACTAAGAGAGGAACAAAGGGAAAACTGCTCTAGGAAACAAAGGACAGAGAGAGTGAATGAATTTTCTAGTAACCTGCACACTTCCTTGATAAGGAACAGCAGGGCCATTGCTGCAGAGGTCTACAGAGGAATCCCATCACATACTGCCAGCTCAGCAATCTCTGTCTTAGATATTGTGTTGCAGAGCAGTATTTGCAAGCTCAGGCAGAAGTCTAAAGATATTAGTTAGGCACTAAAATGAAAAGGCTGAATACAATTACCTTTTCTAAAAAACTGATGTTTGTGCAAACTAAAACAAAAACAGGAGAATACATTAGTGGGCTAAGATGAATCGGTTAATTCCAATTCTTTTGCGTAGGCTGTTTATCAGTGGGAAATGCACCTAACATTAAACACATTTTCATTTCTTTCTACGTGGAAATATTTTTAAAGGGAAATCTGACTGAAAACCATGGATTCTACTCTGCCAATTCAGTCTGTGAACAGTACTTTGAAATATGTTTCAGGCTACAAACAAACTCTATGTTCTTATGGCTCCTGGTAGAGCAGTCAGAAAACTGATGGCTGGCAAGTCAATAAGATAATCTAATTGGACCAAAAGAAAAACTTGAAAATCAAGATGTTGAACCCAAGTCCAGAACAGACCTGCCACTAGCCTAACTACCTTAACCTGGAGGAATAAGAAAGTTCTGAAGACTTTTGACCCGTTCCTTCTGATAAATACAACTTAAATGTAAAACATTCATTAAAAGTAATAATTCCCTTAATGTTCACAAGTGAAAAGGTTTCACTTGGTGGAGGGAATAAACATATAGCATAATCGGGGTTTGTTAAAACCAATTGACCCTTGATAGAATCTACAGAGATTAAAAAATGTCAGTTGTCAAAAAGGAATGTAAAGCATTGTAAGCAAAGGGTAAATAAAAAACCTGATCTACCCCAGCAATGCACCCGAGGAAGACTGGATGAAGTTATAGGTAATGACACAAATAATGAAAATCCGCACGTTTTGTGTCTTGCAGTGTGTCCTCAGCTACAGTCACCTGCTGGTTTTTGCTTCACAATGTCACAGTCAGTTTTGCACCAGTGATAAAAGGTGGAGGAAAATACAAAGAGCGTTGGACAAAGCCCTTCTTAACCTGGAAAATCATCTAATGTTTGACTGCCAGCCACCAAAGTCAGCTGTGGATTTCTGCGGAGGCAGCTGTGATGGGGCCTGGGGCAGGTGCTGCCTTCTCTGCTCCAAGCTGAGCCTTGGCTGCCCCTGGGGCTTGGGCTGGCCTGGAGCAGTGTGTGTGTGATAGAACACCAGGTCTTCCACACAACTTGGCAGGTGAGTGTGGCTCTGTCTACCTGACCCTTGCAAACCTCTGAGGATGAATGCTCCACCACCTCTCTGAGTAACCTCTCCCACTACCCTCTGAATTAATTAGATAGATAAATAAGTAAAGCTTCAATAGACATTTTCATTGAAGCTCTGTCAAAATATTCAGACTTCATTCTCAATGTTTATGGACAATTAAAAACAGAGACTTGTAAATATTTTTAAATAAAATGGTTTTATAAATGAACATTAAATTAATATAAAACTTCGTAAGTAAAATCTATTTTTAATGCCATAATGTTTAAAAAATAGATTTAATCTTCCTCCATGCGTGTTTAATTAAGGCTTTGAATTATATCATCCTGCACTGTTGAGCAATGTTTCTTTGCATTATTGAGCAATGGTTTCACATCACACCAAAGATAAAGGCAACATCAGGGAAGTCTGACTTTTCTCACAGGTTATGGAATGTTTGTGTTGAAAAACACTTGATTGATACTCATGATCTGATACTTAATTATAAGAAACGTACATTAAATACTTACCCATGTTTTAAATATATTTCTAAATCCATCCTGTTTTATAAATAGCACATTTAAACAGTTTAAACTAACCAGTACTAGCTACAGTACATTACAATTCACATAATATATTTTATGACCTGGCTTTTCAGTCAACAAAGAGGATTTTTTTGAAAGCTGTAACAGCAAGTTACTCCATTCAAATAACGTAGAAGAAGGTAGGACATAAGCATAACAGCATGAAATCAGTCATCCTATTTGTTCTGTTATTCTTCATAATTGGAAAATGAAATATTACTCTGGTATGGATGCTATTATATTAGGAAACAAGTCAGGCATATACATGCAATTTGCTTTATAGGTATTTCATATATATATTCTTCTGAGGCAGGTTTGCCTTTTGCTGCAACTTTTAATATTATGGGTTTTTTTAAATTATGATCCATTGACTGAAGCTGATGCAAAAATGTGCATCTAATTACAAACACAAGCACATATTTTATTTCACTTACCATTTCATTATCACCACAGAAGTCAATGAGTAGATAAAGCTCTGTCATATAGGTCACCTGGTATCTAGAAGGAAGCACCAGTAATTTGCTTTACAGTCCTGATTGACAGGAAAATTGGAAGCCATTCACTACAGATGCCTGTCAATGGATGTACGTATAGTGAATAGCAGCACTGTTAGGTTCATGAAGCAATTTATGAAGGAAAGTGCTACTTACAGAGAACAGAACTGTTACACTATAACCCCAAATAGCTAGGAGGAAGCACAAGAAACCTTATATAAAATGTTCTCCACTCATATGTAAAGCCTACTTACTTAGTTGCTTGGTACAGGGCCTTGTTAGATTTCAGCCACTGAGAGAATGTGTAGTTTCTGGGCATTATTTCAGCTGGGAATTTTTAATCTTTATTCTATTGCTGGTATTGTCTCTGTACTAGGAAATTCATCATGTGAAGCTGAATTTAACTGAAGTCATTCAAATGAAGTTATGCTCCTGGAGACACATTCTTTAACAGGGTAGAATTTTGCCTCATAAGCTGCTATGATCAACTGTTGCTTTTCTGGTGAAAGAACTGCACTGTACTGTAAGTGGAGGGGGGAAGAACAAAAATAAGCCTCCAAGAGTTCAAACAAGCAAGACGTGAATAGCACGTTAACAGAGAAAGAAATCTCTGTAGTACATGAAACCTAAATTTAGGCAAGGATCTAAAAGTGCAACTGAGAAAGGAGGAGAGTAACGAGACTACCCACTCTGTTCATAGATTGAATGCCATTTCACAGCAAGGCACTCAAGAGAGTGTGGCCCCCTACCCTGCTTTTTTTGTCAGTACCCATTCGTTAGTTAGAGATAACACACTTGAAATGCATGGGTTTTTGTAGAAACTACATCCTTCATTTCTGGAGCTCACAGCTTCAACTGTGAATGGCTGAACAACAGGCCGTGTGGGTAACTAATAGGGGTAGGAGCTACCCTCTGGTAAGGAAAGTTGTCACCTAGTGGGTTCTCTATTTGTAATTGAAAACCATTGATTAAATTGTTCAAAATGAAAACGTTTGCTTTTAGTGGAGTCTCTTTGTGGGACTCAATTACATTTATAGCAGCTGTGACTACGATCACTCTTCTAACCCTCAAAAAACAATTAAGGTTGCTGCAAGAGAAAACATTAATCATGACAGAGCAGAACTGATGAAGAGTAGAAGGCAATGTGCATTAAAAGCCTGTTCAGATCTCATCAACTATGCAGCATGCACAGGCTGAAAAGAGGCTGTATAGATCCTGTAAGAACAGGTCGTAACAGAAAGATAATGGTGCCTGTCACCCCCGAGCTACGCTTTTACACATGGCTAGAAAACACTCATGTTTTCTCAAGGGATTTCACAGCTTTTCTGGATAAAGCTTATTTCCAAATATCTGCCTTTTAAATATTGTACATGAAAGTAATTTGTTAGCTACGTTAAAAGGCATTTAGTTAAACTCACATATACTGCTTTCTCTTTAGGAGCTTCCTTGTATGTACCACTCCTATGGTGATCACATGGTCTCCTTCCATCCCACCACAGAGAACCCACGTTGGGCAGCAAGATAAAGTGAAATTAGGTACTGCATAATTGAACACACTTGCACATTCTTTCAATACGACTTGATACAAATGCATTTACAGCTTTGGTTGCCATTTTTCAATCTGACAGAAACCTCTATACCAGCAACCATCTACTGCATGTATGTAGAAAATCACTGGTCATCATGCTGCTGTAAAAAGAGGGTCTTTTAAATATACATGATTGCTTATTTTGTACCAGAGCAAACAGCCATCTGTGGGGAAAAAAAATGTTGTGTGACATGCCCAAAAGATTTAACTAGATTTTTCTAAGATCAGATGGCTTGATATGTACATTACCTGTTCAGTAGCACCATCCAACATGGCATCTCTGAAAATCTGCTGCCAGCCTGTCCTTTCCTACACAGCCCCTACAAAAACAAAGACACACAATGAATGAGCTGTGGCTTACTGAGTTCAGGCCCCTATTGATTCCAGAAGCCATACATTTTTCCATAAATAAATCCAGCTTCCTAAAAGAAAATACCTGTGTTTTTAGAGCTAGCTTTTGTCCTTTTTGTTTTATTGTTTTGTTTTGGGGTTTTTTTTGTGTTTTGTTTTTTATTTGTTTTCAGGGTTCTGTTTTGTTTGTGGGGTTTTTTTTCTTCCTGGGTTTCTTGGTTGTGGTGTGGTGAGGTTTTTTTGTGGCTCTTTTGTGGGTTTCTTGTTTGGTTGGTGGGTGGTTTTGTTTATTCGGTTGTTTTTTTCTGTGAGATGTGAAGTCTTAGGCAGTTTGGCTGCCTCCCTTTGATTAACTCAGGCTTGCCTTGGACAGATATAGAGCACTGGACCGTGGCTGATCACAACTATCTGTTCCTGCCTCGCACAGACCCAGCTTACACCAACTCCCACTCTCCCAAACAATTACCAGGCATAGTTTTGCATCTTGAACAATCTGAGGGCCATTCCTTCTCTGTTTGCACGCACCCACCGTTCCTGGGGCAGCACAAGAGCCTTGACACTGGACCAACTCTTTCCAGCCTCCAGAAACATCGGGAAGCCCATTCATTTCATTATATCCCAACAAAAGGAAACAGTCTGCTTATGAATTCTGCCAGTCTATTAACTGTAAGGCAGTTTCTTCTAGGTGTTGTTTTTTTCTTACTGCCTTACTGAACAGAATTTGGGAAGAATGGACATATCTCTTAAATTTCTACTAAGCAAGATCAGACACAATTTAAGAACTGGATTTTGCATGTTTGTTTTCTCATTAAAATATACACATTTATTATATGTGCATAGAGATCTGCTGCTTGATTTTAGTATTTTTTCAGGTTGTTTTCCCACATCAGTTGTTCCTTCTCCATTTAGAAAAAAAACCTGGCCTGACTGTAAGATGCAGTGAGATATTAATATACAAAAAAGAGAGTTATTTACGTTTACTGAGAGAGGAACAGGCTTTTACTTTCAAGAACTGTAAAAAATGGTCTTAAATGTCTTCAGAATATATATTAGATAAAAATCAAGCACTTTCTAAAAGAAGTGCACAGCCAAAATGATGGCTGAATCATTTAAACACTAACTGAAACACTAGAGAAATATATAGTCCTAACTCATTGCTCCAGTTCCATGAAATGAGGTACACTTTCTCATGTGCATCATTTCCCTTCCATGCCTTTTACCACTCAAACTGAGCAGAGACTAGGACTCAGGTGCTGAAAATTTGATTTAAAGTTGAACTAGAGGCTCCAAACCTCTGCAATGTTTATAGACCTTGGCCAGCATTCACGGACTCATGAGAATCTGGGACTAAACTGAGCTACTGCAGAATGCCTCTCAGTTGCTTTACAAGGGTTATTATCTGTATTTCTTTCAAAAATTACTTCACTTTGTGTAAGAAGTACACTGAAGATTAATACCATACATTTTCAGAATAATTTCAGAAATGAATACAGACTCAACTTGTTAGCAAAAATAAATAAATAAATAACATATCTTTTCCTAGCTGAAAACTTCACCAAAGTTATAAGTCAGTAAAATGTACTTCATCTACTGATCAATTCTGTTAGTATGTAAGTGTACCTGTATATATTAGTAGGCAATTGCAATAGTTCCAGTCTCCTAAAGGAATAGGAGAGAGGAACTATTTCTGACCAAAATCACACACTCTGTTTGTGACTCAGATAAGCATTCAACTTATGACCTTTCATTTCTATATTCAAGGACATTCTGTTCCTCAGAATCAGGATCACTATTCAGGATCCTGCATATGTTCTAGTGCCCAGGGCTGTCTGACAGTAACAGAAATTCATTCCTAACCCTCAAAACATAAAGCAAATCTCAGATGTATGCCAACAATAAGCAGGAAGTGTTGTTATTTTTTCTCCCCTCTCTGTGTTCTGCAATGCCAAATGAATCCCCAGAAAGACAGGTATGATTTTTATCTCCTTTTTGACAAGTCAGGTAGCAACAGCTTTAAAACACACTAATCTGACCAGGAGCATCAGACACAGGGCAGAGAGAACAAAAGAATTGTGTTTAAACTCTCAAATAGGAAAAAATTCTTTCTTTTTTTTTTCCCCTTTCCCCTGAAAGAATATCTCTTGGGATAAACAGTCCTTTTCTTATTGCATAACAGAGAAAGCATATTAACATTTCTGTGTGACTTGAAGGAAAAAAAAACAAAAATTATTTAATATAAAACGAGTTCCTTGTGACAAAGAGCAGGAGAAATCCAGCTCTCAAAGTTTCCCTTGCTTTCAAAGGAATGATGATTGTGTAAATTGCTGCATAGACTTTAAAATAAAAACCAATATAACCATGATTTTTAAAGTTACCAAATTCAGTTTCTCAAAGCAGAATTTCATTGAATCATAGAATGCCAGGTTGGAAGGGACTTCTGTGATCATTTGGTCCAACCTTTTTAGGTAGGAACATGGTTTGGATGAAATGGTTGAGCACCCTGTCAAGCTGAATCTTGAAAGTGTGCAGTGCTGGGAAAAATTTGGTATGGTGAGAAGCCTCAGGAAAATACCTGGGTGAGAGCCCACTTAGGGCTGTCAGTACACCAATGCTAGTGCTCCTGTACAAATGCTGAGCATGCTAAAACTCCAAGGAAGTGGCTGAGTCATGAGGCTGATTATTATTATGATTTTCTTGTTGTGTAAAGAGAAAATTACAAACAGTTCTTATACAGAAACACAAAGAGCATCCAGAATTGTTTAAGGGCTTTAGAAACTCCCAACCTACACTTGACGGTAGGAGGCTGTCATGGAGTCTGAGTTCAGGAGTTTCTCATGAATGCCCCCAGTTCATAATCCAGACCTTGGCTTGAGATTTTGAGTTACATCTTCATTGAATGAAAAACTTATTCAGGCATATTAGCTTATGTGAAGTCATGATGACAAGCCAAACCAGCACCTACTTAATACTGCTTGAACAGAATATTGAAAAGCTAAAGGTGCCCATCCCAGATTGTGTAGTTGTTATCACATTGTAGGAGTCACACATCACTGACTGGAATCATTAATGCAGTCCTAGAGGCAGGATGCGTATGATAATTCTATGAAAGGAAAAAGAGGAATCTTTTATTAGAAGAGGCAAAAATTGTTTGAAGCTGAATTATCACAGAGCAAACACAAATATCAGTATGAAAAATAATCAGTCTGACACAACACTAAACTGAAATGGTCTGTGTGCATAGTAGGTACACAAAGCTACAGGAAAAATGGAACACGTGTAAACCATAAGCATCTCAGGTACCTTGATATGATTGTTTCTGATGATCAGAAGCAGTCCATTGTGGACAAGCACTCACTGGGAGAACACCAGTAGGACATGGCACTACCCACCTGGGTGATCTCTCAGTGTTGTGAGGAAGATTTCAATTGCTGGGATTTGAAAACAAATTTTCAGTCACTGTTGAGTCTTCTGTTATTACCCATTTCTAAGCAGGAAGAACATTCCATCTTATATTTTATTTAAAACATACACAAATCAGCTGCCTAAATTAGCTAATACTCAATAGGTACAGACAATTTGCACTATTTCTTCCCAAGCCTATTCAAGGTCCCTTTTCCATTCCTCTCCCTCTTGCCCACCAGTGCCATCTCCTTGCCCCTGCTTTTCTCAACGGGGCTGAGAGTGTGGATCCTTTCATCTCCTCTCCAAAGCCACTCTCCACCCCGTCCTGTCATCTAAACCTACGGAGTGACCCAGAAATTCCAAACTCTTTTCCATCTAACATCCAGGCTCAGACAACTACCCCCATAAAACTCAGTTTTGCCTCCCTATAACTTTTGGTCAGGATGATAAAATTAAACCTTGCCACTTACCCATGCCAGGGCCAGCCTCCAAGGCAATGAAGAACTCCTGATAATGTGAGTACTTGGCATTATGGCTTTAGGATAAAATATGAACTTATTTTGCACATTATTTAAATTACCTCACATTTTTTATTTCCACTGTTATTAAACTGTAATGAATTTATTTGTTTATGCAAGTGTGCACTGCATGTCTAGTACCATTTTATAATAGCTGGATTTAGAGCCAGACTCTGATTTCTATCCTAGACATCATTAAACAATTTATTTTCTGTGATAGGGGAATGTGCTCTTGGGCAAGAGCTCTCCATTAATATGAATTATTAACAATATGTATTTACACGCACTGTGCATTTAAAAGATGAAAAGGAAGCTTGCCAGTTACTCTGTGGAGCTTTCTCCACCTCCGAGCCCACTGAATTTCAGTGAGCTGTCTGCTGAGGGGTCACAGGCAAGGAATCCTAAATGACCATTCATATTTTGCTCTCCTGCTGTTAAAACTATATAAAGTGTTACAGAAACAGAAAAAAAAATAAATTCTCTGATTGGCAACACCTGCTTGACCCTCCACTACTTCTTCCTGTCGTGAACCAGCAGATAGCTCCCCAAAGAAACACTGAGCAGGGGTCTCACCACTGTCATCAACACGCATAGAGGTTGGTTTTGCAGTCTTACAAGAAGGATATTTTTGGAAGTGCAACATTTGAGAAAATGGCATCATTTTTAGCTGTTGCTGCTGACGCATCTGCTTGCAATGTGTCACATCGCATCCATCAGCCACGTGAAGCTTCATAACCCCGTGTGATAATGGAATATGAGGGAAAGCAGCAGCTTTGATACTTGACATCACACTGCGAGACAGCAGCAGAAAGGCTCTAAAACATTTAAATCTCAAATAAAAACTCTTAGGTATGCAGCACAGTGATCACCGTTCAGGTTTCTGTACAGCTTTGCTCTCTGGGAAAAGCACTCTTAAAAGGTGTCAGCTCCTTAAACCTTTCCAGGTCATCAGTCCCTGTGCTACTGCAGGATTCATGCATCCCACTGCTCATGGCAATACCCCAAAATGCAGTGTCAGGAAATCCCACTGCTTGGTATCCAGGGGTTAATGAGTAACAGTGCTCCCAAGGAGAACTGAACACAAGGAGGTAGGGGGGAGTCTAGAGATGAATTATCACTGCTCTCTGCAGGCTTGAAAAAGTTTCCTAAAGCTCTTCAAAACCCCTTGCAGCAGTGCCCCCTTCCACCTGGCCTCTCTTGTACCCCTTTGTTGCCATCCAGTTTACTAAATATTGCCAAATTCGATCACTGGGCCTGTGGGGCCCATCATGTTGGTGGCCTTAGGGCCCTCCAGGGCCCACAAGGGGATATCATCGGGGTGGGGGGTGGTGACACTAATCTGAGGTCCTTCCTACCAAAAAAAACCTTCCATCCCAGCCCGGAGTTACCTTCTTGGCCTCCACCATGTTGAAGTCAGTAGTAGTCTTGACATCTCCCAGACTGTGCTGTTACTTCCAGAGGTTGTTTCTCTTGATGGCTGCCTACATTTGGGGAGTGCCTCCAGCATGTGGGGCAGTCAGAAGGGGAGTATTCCCCCCAGCAGTCGCCTTTTGGGGTTTTGGGTGCAAGAGGGTTGTTACGTGGTGAACAAATAAGTCCTCCTGTGTGTCATTCCTGGGGGAACCCAAAAAAAAAAACCAACCCAAGGGGGCATTAAGGTTTTTTTGGGACCCCCCCAAAATTAGGGCATTTTGGGGAACACCCTAATGCCATATCCAGTACCTTACAAACCCTATCCCATGCAAACAAGGAAGCATCCTCCCAGGACTTTCCTCCCATCCCTTGAAGGGGACCCCAGAAACCCCAGGGGTGACCCCAAAACCTTCCAATGCCCTGGGCCCCCCCAGTATTGTGTGTTCCCTGCTCCCCCTTTTACCTGGTGGAGTAGCCATAGCCCTTGCAGATGTTAGACCATCCATGTGGGTGGCTGGAAAGGGGTGAGGGGATAGATTTTAGGGTGAAAGCCCCCAAATTCAGGTACGGCCTACCCCAACTTGTCTTCACTTTAAGCCCCTGCAGGGGACTTAATGCACAACAGGGGGAATCCCTAAGCTCCCCTTAAGGACAAGGGATCCCCAAAAGCGGGGTGGGGATCCCCAACACCCTTGTCACAACTGGGGGAACGCCCCAATTCACCTCCCACCACAGCCAGGGGCTCCCTGAACGAAGCGGGGGACGCCCTGGATCCCCCATCCCACACGGATTCCGACTGCCCAAACAGGGAGGAGCCTGAGAAGCTGTCAAGTCAGCAGCTGGGGGGCTCAGCCGCCCATCAGCAGCCTCAGGAGGGCACCAGGGACCCCGACTGCTAATCAAGAACCCCAAGGGGTCCCAGACCTCTTCCACAAAGCCCCTCAGCTGCCAACCAACAGCCCCAGACCAATCCCAGACCTTCAGCAGACCCGAGGGGGAAACCAGAGCCCCTCAGCTTCCCCACAGCTCCCAGCCACCTTCCCCTGCCCTGGCAGGAGGGAAGGGGCTCCGAGCAACCCCTTGGCTGCTGGCACCCGTGGCTCCTGAGGAGCTTGGGGTGGAAGCAATGGCAGGAGCAGCCCTGGAGGGGCCCGTGGGAGGGGGGTGTGGGTTTCTGAGGGAACCACCAGCCATCCTGAAGTGGGAGCAGCCCCGAGCGGTGCTGGGGGCAGCCCGGGGGGGTCTGCATGGCCCTCTTGCCTCTAGGCTCGTTAGCATAGATTTGCATCATCTAGGCTGGGGAAAAGGGGATAGAGGGGGGTACAGGTTGGAGGTCTCTGTAATTAGTCTCACGGAGCTCATTTTCATGGAGTGGCATGGTTGCCATGGCAACGCGGCTCCCTCAAGATGGTGGGAGCAGATCCTCCTCTCCGGGTTCCAGCCTGGTGCTTCCTCCAGATTCCATCAGGCTTCATCGAGGCACCAGGGTCCCTTGTAACAGCGACGGGTTTGAACCCGTGGTACTTACTCATCCGTGCCAAGGCTGCACAGCTCCTCGTTTCTAAAAGTCCACTTGCAAAAGAACGGCTGCTTCTTTGTTGTTGGTTTTTTTTTTGAGGTAAAAACAAAGAAGTCATTATTTTCTCTTCAAATCTCATTCACAGCAAACAAACACCACTGCTGATGGAACAGTAACCTTCTTTAATTTGCATAAATCATATTCTATCCATCGTGGATTCACATTTGAAGCTTAATGATTATGGTTTTCTCTCCATGGATCTGCACATTTTGACCTTAGCCCAAGGACCACTGATATATTATTATACCTAAGTACCGTATGAATGTAGTCCCACTTCTAAATGATCCTGTACAGCTAGAAAACACTTTTAACTGTTTGTTTTTTCTTTTCTTTGGTATCAGAATAGAAGGTGCATATATGTGTTTCAAAACACTGATGATACAGAACTGAAACTGTAAAGATACTGATTTGAAATTGATTACTTTTCTTTAGTAGATTGTGCTCTTCATAATACCTTATGAGATTATTCTTTGACTGAAAGGAATAAGTATTAGGGAGTTTAAATAAATAAAGAGCCCTAGTGCCCCAGGTCAAAACAAATCCTCAAGAATATTAATGGCAAAGCTTCCTTAGACTTCACTGGTTTCAGAATTTCACCACCAAGTCAAAATTCAGACTTAGGGTCGAAATTTTATCAACCCTTTATAAAATCCAGAAAATAAAACAGACGCTTGAAGCAAAAATAAGCCTTGTAACTCTTAGAGTTGGTACACTAATTTTTGCAGCTTGAAATAATAAAAAAGTCTGGTTCCTATTCATAAAATATATAAATCCCAATAAACTCTGATAGACTCACAAACAGAAAACCAGAAAACTTTATAGTGTTCCTGAAGTACAGAGGAGAAGGACATAAAATAATATACAAAACCATGCCTACTGCAAACATTAAACCTAAGTGATCTATAAAATAACATACTCATTTAGATAGTAAGCCATGTTAATTTAAAAATATCAAATGATCTTTATACAGTAAAAATGTCTTTGCTTTCCATAAAGAGAGTTAAGATAGCTTTGTAAAACCTTACGACAGGTAGGTAGGCATATTGCATAAATATGTGCACTGCTACATATATACAAGTCTTTAGGCAATGTACAGTCATGGAAACCAGAAAATGAACGTATGGAGTTTAGAACATGTAGACTATGAGCACCACAGTAAAATACCCAGTAGAATAAAATTTGCCACTTGAGTTATAAACAAATAACTGTCTCTAAAATACATTCAGATGGTCATAACTTATTGCCTTAATCTAGGAAAATTAACAGAACCCTTAAGGTTGCAACATGAGTGATTTTCAGTTGCTACAAATCAATAGAATTCTACCAATGTCAGAAGTTGTACCTTGATTTACACCAGCTGAGAGTATGGCCAAATATACTTGAAACTGTGTTTTAAATGCAACATAGAAAGTAAATATTATCGTCACGCAAATCATGTATTTTAAAAAAAACCTGCACCATTATAGAAGATGAACTCAACAAATTACAGCCACGTTGCATATTGCATAACAAGCACATCATCATGTATAGTGATATATTAAAGAGAAATGGATGTCCCAAAATGGTCTTTTGAAACTTAATGTGAATATCATATAAAAAGGAGGTTTTCAAGAGTGTAAAAGCTTACTAACTGATAAAAAAATAACACTGCAAGTAAAGACTGCTTTACTTCATACTGATTTAATTGTTGTTTGATTGCAGTGAGTGATAAAAAAATTCTGACTCAATAATGCTCTGTAGAAGGTGTTTCTTCAACCAGTATTTGTGGTTCCTACCTCTGCGACTACTCATCACTCACTCCTGTAGGATCTGAAATCTGCTCATTTCTCCCCAGCAATTAAAAGCTTGTGTATCTTCTATTTTGTGAACAAAACCAAATAAACAGCTTGATTATTTGCACGTATGGGTAGCAGTAAAATAAATAAATAAATAAATGAATGAATGAATAAATAGATAAATATACTCGCAGACAGGATAAAAGAGTTTGAATATTCCACACTGCCCATCACAGGGCAAGACGATCGTGTTCCTTAGTGCCCAAAAGCTCCTCTAGACCATAATTTAGACCATTACTCTCTGGCTCATGTTACCTGTGAAAGGCTGTGTCCCCAGGAAGGTCATATCTGCACAGACTGCAACTTCTCAAGGACTGAAAACAAGGTACTTCTCATCTCCGTGGAACAGATTAACTTTTCGAGCATTTTTCTCCAGAGCTGTTCTGGGATATCACTTAACAACACCTATAACCTCATTAAGCTTTAGGTCTGAAGGTTTAATTCTTGCACTTTACTTTTCATACTGGAATAACATGCCAATAATTCTAAAAATTGGCAAACTGGCCAGGAACAGACCTGTGTAAATTTGAAAATTTGAAAGTAAATTAACTAGGTTTAACAAATTTGGTGGATTATTTAGCAGTTGCAATAATATTTACTTATAAATTATACTACTAAGTTACAGAATAAATATACACATTTAATCTAAAATACCAGATAAAACATGAAGAACTACCCTTATATAACTTACTTAAAGTTATATTTCTAATAATAAAACAGAAACTCAAAATATTCTTTTATTAGGTAATTTCATTTAGCATGTTAAATTTTGAACTTCACTTGTGATTAATTTTTATATTGGTTTTACTTTTACATATGAAGTCACATATACAAGCAGTTCTAGCATTAAAGGCAATACCATATTAGAAAATTATTACATTTGATGGCTATTAGTCTTTTATTGTAAGTAGTTTATACACTATTGAAAAGCAATTACAGTAGATAATAAATAATTTTATATGCAAGGTCTTAAAATTTTTTAACAACTTAAAATAGAAATATAAATAATTTTAATTGTACTAAAAAAGTAAAATTCAAAGCTGTTGGAATATTTAGTGGAAAAAAATGTGGACTTCTAAGTTAATAGACTGGATTTTTCAATGAACGCTGTGACTGAAAATTTCAAATTGGTGATTTTTAATCTCCTGTCAGGTGCAAATGTATGGATGTGGTAAGGTGAAACTAGCTGTCTTATGTGGTTTCTTTGTTTCAAGTGTACAGCTATATAATTAGATGGATTTTGCCTTTGAGAAGACGTCAGAGCCCAGGGGACTGTCTGCACTGAGTACAGCAGACGATGGCAGAAATGAAAAAGCCAGAGCATATCAGCTGAGGTGGGAGATGAAGCAGCCAGCACATGCCTCCCAGCTTCCAACAGAGATTCCTTCGCGTGGCACCTGCCTATGACAGGAGGTAATGGGGACATACAGATTATGTAGGCATGCTGCTGAAATAAAGGAGGAGTACAGAGTCGCTCCTTATGCGCTGTTTTTCAGGTACCAGAGAAACAGGCATTCACTTACTCACAGCTAAAGAAAATGTACCTTCCTCATGGCATTTCAGGGATAGATGCTCAGCAACATCCCGCTCCGTGCCACAGCCTCAGGCAGGGGATCCAAGCCCCTCTCCAGAACCAGGCTGACTACTGCTCCTGTTTCTCAGCTTTTTCCTTATTCACGTGGTTTAGCCCTTGGTAACTGCACAACATGGAAAGCTCGCATCCCTTGACTCGCTGACACCGTAATCATAGTGGCAAGATGTCATCTACCATAGTTTTAATGTTGAATTATACTGAAACTTGCAATATTGATACAGGTAAGTTCTAATGCTATAGCTGCAGAAACTAATAACCAGGTTATTTATGTTTTAGGATATAGTATTACTTTTCAAATGGTAAATGTCTGTAGCTATTCATATGCAATGTATATTAATAATATTCAAAAAAATTACTATTCTTTCAGTTCAACTGTATGTAATTTTATTACACTATATAAAAAGAAGTGATTAATTGGAGAGCTAGCACCTACCTTTTATTATGGAGGGCCTACCTCTAGCACTAACAGTCATGCTGCAAATCCTTAGCTTCATTCACATGATGACACCTCATTTTACCTCAGAGAGGTGGCTCTGTCTCAGAACCACTTCTGGTTTTATTCTGGACCATCGCAGGTGTGGGTCTGACATATCGCATACTATAGCAACTGGGAAGATTTCTCTGGCTAAAGCTGAGTGAGGTTCAACACCAATAAAAAAGGCTGCAGAGGTAGGGAGAATTCTCTGAAATACAGTTAGAAATAACGGCAGTATATTAGTATTAACATGACTCTCTATTCTATGTTATTTTATTTCTTCCTCAAAATGCTGTGGGAGAGAGATGAAGAGAGGTAAGAATCTGAATCAAACCCTGGTGGGTACCCCTGTAAAGCTCTTCCTGACCTCCCCATCATGCTCATGAGCTCTTGCTATCCTCTTACACTGCACAGGCAGCGAGGACCTCACTCTGATGGACCCCTCTCCCACCAGTGGATGTGTGCACTCAGGGAAAGCTGGCTTCATGGAACCAAGGCCTTGCTTATGCTCCACCTTTCTGCTCGAAGCAATATTCCCTTGAAATCAAATTGACCTTGATCTTTTCCTTCCCCACTGCCCTCCCCACCTCCCCCATCATTGCTGTTATTTTTGTTACATCGTCTCTTTTGTCATTTAGTAGAAAAGAGATGAGCTCCAACAGTCAGCAGTTTGTGCACATACTACAAGTAGGCAAAATTTGTCACAGTGACATGAAACCACTAACACAAACAGATCTATTACCCTTTCTCTCTTGCTCTGTAAGACAGATGCCCTCAAGGTATTAGCCTCTCAGCCTCCCTGATAAATCACTGATGGACAGGAAACCTGATTATCCCAACATAGCAGGAGTGGGGGGTGCTATCCGTCTGCAGAAGAACGAGGAAGAACAACATCCATGAGGCTTATAATGAAAGATTTTTGATATACTTAAGTAGTTAACAAAAATTTATTGCAAGAGATAGTTTGTCACTAGATTTACAGTTTCAGAGAACATAGTACAAAACATAGTGCATCGGCTTTGTCTAAACATTAAATAGGTGCAAATACACAAAGATTAAAAAAAAAAAAGGTGAATACTTTACAATGTAAGTTATAGAACTATAAATATATTTTATATACATTATACATATTTTCTAAGACATTATTTCACTTACATATATATATAGAGATAGTTCATATTAGTATCAGACTATTCAGTGCTTTAGTTATAGTATAGGTCTGAACTGGACGTGAAGGTTTGCATCGTTATACTTACAGTAAATGTCTCCCAAGGAACAAGGAGTTCTAACCAGTTTATTTCATGGAACCGTTTTGGCAGAGCGAAGGGGACTGCGGAAATAGCAGGACCTTTTACCTCAAGGCTCCTTCCACCACCATCCCCTGTCCTAAAAGAGGGGCTGCAGGGGGATGACAGCTGGATGTGGGGACAGCAGGGACGGGAAGACAGCGTGAGGCAGCGGGGCCAAGGCCAGCTGGCTGGGGTGCAGGACCGAGGGCGGCAGCAGCGGCAAATGCGGCGGGGCGACGAAAGCTGTGTGGCCTCCAGGGCAAATCCTTGGTCCTACTGGCAGATGAGGTAAAGGTGCTCTGGAAAGAGCCGGGACCTGGGAGACGAACTGCTGGTGGGGCTGGAGAAACTTCAACGTGCTGGCAGCGGCGTGTTGCTGCAGGACAGTGTGGTGGATGGTGGTAATGGAGGTAGAAGAGAGCGGCGGTTGCAAGGGCAAGGGCTGCAGCGGGGAACTGGGGGGCTGGATGGCTGGGGAAGGGAAGGTGAACTTCACTTTGTTGGCCAGCATGTTTTGGGGCAGGATCTGCTGATACGCCTCCGACGGGAGATCTTTGAATTTGTTGTGGTTGTCTGGAGGGAATATCAACGTCTGATCTGGCAGGGTGAAGGGGGCTATTAACTGCTCGGTAGTTAAAAAGGTATGGCTATTTACATGTGCTTCTTTGAATGGCAAGGGTAGTGGGCTGGTAAATATGCCCGGATTACACGGTACCCATTCACTGGTCACCTCATTTATTTTCTCATGTGGTAGAGACTCAGGCAGTTCGTAATGGCAAAGATTGGATCTAGGAGGAACTTGTTCCAAATGTCTGCTGGGGAGCGGAATTTTGTAACGAGCTTGATTTTCATGACTGTTGACATTTTCTTTTTTCTTCTCGTCCTGCAGAACATCCTGCACACTGGCAGTTGCTGGAGCATTGTGCTCAGGAACAGAAGCAGCAGAACCTGTGATGACATCAGAAAATGTACTCGGAGTGCTCTCCATTGCTGTGCACCCTGTCAGTTTGTCATTTTCCAGCACATGTGAACTATCAGTTTCTAGACATGACTTGCTTTCTTCCAGCTGCATTGTTTCTTCAGTATCTTTTGCTTGATCAGCTTTAGGATCTACATTAGTTTCCTCTAGACTGTCTTGAGTCAAGAAGTCCGCCAAAGTATTTGAAGTAGAACTTGCAGAATTTTCTTTGGAAGGTTTGGAGGTCTCACTTTTTGCATTCCTGTCAAGGAAAATGTGATGGATTCTAGTTTTCCTTCTCCTGTGTTTGCCTTTTGCCTTGTGATGTGTACCTAAAATATGTGCTTGCCTTAGATACTCCTCTGCTGATAATGTCTGACTGTATGAGCTTTCATCTGATGAGGAGGAGCACGTATGTTGTCTCCGCTTGCGGTGGGATTTTTCAGTTTCCTCTGTCAGAAGGCTATAACCTCTCTTTATGGACTGGTTTTGACTGGTGCTCTTCTCCTCACCGCTGTGTCCTAAACATTTATGCTCTGGACTACAGCTTGGCCTCCTGACTTTGCAGCTACAACACTTTTTAGAGTACCTTAAGCTGTGCCTCCTGGAACTCAGAGCCAGCTGCTTAGCCTGTCTCTGAGAGCTTCCTTTGCTCTTTCTGTGCACCCGTTTACAACCACGGTGGTGGCCACTATTTTTTGCACCCCAAGCACAACACCAGTCTCTGTCCCCATATGCATAATCTGACATCGAGATGACTTTCTTATGACCATTTTCAATGCCCAGTTGTTGATGTGACTGCTGTCTCTCCCCTGCAGCTAGCCAGATATTCCCCGCATCATGTCTGCCCCTCTCAGGATTATTTTGGAGGAGCAGATATTTATTTTCATCTCCATAACTAACTTCTTTCTCTCTCACTGGGGACATCTCCATTTCTGCTGCTGTTGTGTCTCCACAGTGATGATGATGAAAATGACAATGACATAATTTTCTTCTCCTTTTCCGTTTTCTACTTTTGTGAAGCCATTTTGCATGGTTTTTTTTGATCCAGACTTTGTTGTATTTCTCGTCTATCACAGTGTTTTGTCCTAAGGAATTTTTAGAAATGTGATACTTTTCCACTTTTCTTATCCTGAATGACTCATCCAAGGGCACTTTATTTTGATTTTTTGCAAGATCATGATTTCTGATGAGGGAAGCATCACTTATAAGGGGTGTCATAGAGTTGCACACATTTTTACTCGTTTCTGTTTCATAATCATGACACTCTGAAGTAGGTTTATTTGTAAAATCCAAGACTAAGGTAGGGTTGGATTCAGTTTTATGGTGCACGTGAGGTATGTTAGGCTGATGCTTGGGCTTTTCTTGGCTGTCGCTCGCTCTCGATGATTTGAAATCAAAATACAGAGGATTACAGCTGTAAGAAATGGATGGGTCTGTACTCGTGTAAATTAACATTTCTGACGGCCACTGAAGAACATTTGATCCATGTTTGCTAAGAACAGGAACAAAGGGCTCACAAGGTCTCTTGTGCACGTCCGGTTTGCTCTCTGGAGCTCCACTACCACCTTCTTCAGGTGGCAACAGAACCAATGCATCTGCCCCCAGATTTTTTATTTCAGTTTCAGTTGTAGATGAATCACTGTTCCTGTCTTTATAATTCTCCTCCGCAACATCCTGCAGAGATAAACAATCCTCCATGACTGCCTGTGTGAGAGCCTTGGTTGCCTGCAGCTCGTAACTGCTGCAGTCCAGGGGCAGGACCTGAGCACCGTCTGCAACCATGGGCAGCGACTGCTCTGGTGCGTCTGCTGCACTTACATCAATACCACAGCTCTCTATGTCCAAGGACACTGGTTGCTTCGAATGGCACACTGCAAGAGTTAATTCAGGACTCTCTAGTACCCCGGTTTCTTCACTGGCCAGCTCTTTTGACTCCTGAGCTTCAGAAGCTGCTGCTGGGTCAGTGCATTTTTCTACCAGTGGGTGAAAACAGTTCTGTTTCTCCTCAGGGCTCAGGGCTATTTCTGCTGCTGCTGCTGGAGACTGAAGGTTACAAGCTCCTGGAACAAACCTACTTCTTCTGCTCAATCCGTGCTCCATGGACGATTTGTCATTATATTCATAAAAAACAGCAGCTGAAGACTCCAGTTTGACTGCTGCTTTCTTAGGAAAAGCAAAAGAGAACCCAACTCTATGTCCTTGAGTTCCTTGAACTTGATCTCCACATTTGTTAGCATCAGATTTATCACTACACGCATTTCCGGGAGTGGAAGAAGTAAGAGAAGCCACATCTTTGCAATTCTGGGCATCTTGCATTAATGAGCAGCTGAAATCCTGCTTGTTGGCAGGATCTATGGCAGCACTTGGTGGGATATCATTGCAATGATCTTGCACTGTCACTGTCGTGGATTTGAACATTGGCCCACTTCCAGGAGCACTAGGAAGGAAAAGAAAACTCCAAGTCAGTGCCTTTGGAAGAACTGTGGATAGAATCATGGTGTAACATTGGTATTGAAGAGATGTTTTTTTAAGAGGAAGAATATCTGAATATATAGATTTAGAATATTAAAAAGACATTTATAATCAGATCAGTTGACCTCTATTTAAAAAAA
>NW_009951796.1:903017-918388 GCF_000747805.2 Chaetura pelagica | reverse complement strand
AAAAAAAAAAAAAAAAAAAAAAGTAAATATTCTGCCCTCAGTTCCTTCATGTAAAGTTTTCAGCTCAACGGCTAATATTTTTACAAGGTAGTTCACCTTTCCAACACATCCTGCCTTAATACTGCTCCTCCTCCTGGTAGACCACCATGGTTGTCACGCTGTTCCTGCAAATAGCACAGGTTTTACATTCCTTTGTGCTACAAAATACACAAAAGCAGAGACCGCCTCATAGACCCCTTCTCTTCTCAGTCATCAGCCTAGAGACTGCTGCTCTGCCCATGGGCAGCCACCCAGCAGGTCCCATCCTGTTTGTGTTCACAGGTCAACCAGTGGCAATCTCAGCAATTTCTTTCATGGAAAAAGAGTATCAGGGTGAGTATTTCAGCTGACTAGTGAACTGAGTGATTCATCCCTCTTGAGAAACAAATTATCGCTGTCTACTTCTGTTCTTCATTTCATGTCCTCTTCCCATCTGTTCCATTTGACTTAATAGGAAGCAAAGAGAAAAGCAAAAACTGTTTAAGCTGCCAGTTTTCCAGGATCCACAGGAACTGCTCAACACTAGGAGTAATGGACCTATGTTAAACTTTTTTTTCTTTTTTTTTTTTTTTTTTTTTTTTTTTTTTTAGTTTAACCAAATGATTCTGTGTTAGAGTGCAGAGCAATACGAGATGATGGGTAACTGGGAAAACATGCAAGTGTCATTTAGGACCCCAAGAAGTGCTGAAATAAAGAATGACAAACTTAATCTATTGGGTCTAGAAATTAAGGCAGAGGTTTTATGAGAAAATAATTCCTCATGAGAACTCTTGCCTTGTCCTGTTCTTCATAAATTAAAAATATATATTAAACCACCCATACAATTCCTTTCTTAAACAGAATAAAATGGTGACTTCTGCAAAACCAGCCTAGATAGAAAATACCAGTTTGAAAAATCCTGAGTGTCTGTCAATAATCACACCTCTCAGGAGACAAAGTCAAAGTAAACAGCAATTCTGAAATAGGAAAAGCTCAGAGACAAATTCTCCTTCAGGAGCTAGAAGGAGGATATTTAAAACAAAACAAAACAAAAAACCACAAGAAAACAGAAACAACAAAAACCTGCAAAATCTGTGCTTCTCTAGCATGGAAAAAGGGAAACAGTAAGTTCCTCTTTCTCTTGAAATATGCTAAATTTAGATTTTGGACTCCATTTAGAGGGAATAATAGCTAATATCCTCAAGTACTAAATCTGGACATTTAAAACACTGACAGAAGAGAAGGAGTCTCTACATGAGTTATCATAAAAAGTAAAAAATGTAAAATCAGGTGTCATGTTGCTCATTCCAAACAGATCACAACATTCATGTCCCATTCACCTGCTCAGACAGACTTTGCTTCAGCAGGCTGCTCACCATGCAAACTACGGAGAAAAATACTATTACTGAACAAGAGCTACCACTCAGTTGGACTTCCCTGTTAATTTGGCAAGACAAAGGCTGGATAATGAGGAAACATTTGCTCATCTACTTTTCTTCTTTCCCCCCCTCAAGATTCCCCTGTGAAAAGTCAGTACATAGATTTTCAGTGCCTATTGGTGTCATAACTGTGTCTTTTTTAGCAAGCTCAGTATTAATTTCAACAGTATGCCTAGATGCAATAAACATGTGACTAGCAAGGAGTCAGTGTTACAGAGGAGGTAAATATTCTGCTGAGCTGGGGAAAAGAAGAACCCGAATTTCAATAACTAGATCTTTTTTTTATATTGAAAGGTAAGACTAGATTTCTGGATGCTTTCCCAGGCAAACAGTTTGAACACTACATCACAGAGATCTGTTACATCCTAGAAAGACAGACTGTGTTCCTCACCTCATCAATGAAGTAGTGTCAGCCTGCAAACACATGACCCAGTTCACTCAGCTTCCAGCCAATGTGCCAGGTTTTATGAAATATAGATGAGACACGTCTTTTTTTAAACTAAAAATACCTGCTATTTTAGCTCCACTGAAAAAAGCAACAAGCAACATGCATTTCTGCACACAGTGTGAATCAAATTCCCATACACACACTGCTTCCAAAAGTGCCATCAACGCGCCGTGTGCTGGGCTCCATCTGAGGGACTCCAACAGCCCCTGTGGCCCACAGCACCAGCAGCATCAGAGGGATTATTTTCAAGGATTTTTTAGGTTTCAGCAGCTGTGCACTTACCACGTTGCCTCTTTCCTCAGCTCAGCCAGCTTGTGCAGGCGCTGGAGCGCTTTCTCCTGTTTCCTTTCATCTTTGCGTGACTTAGATGCTACATTTCGAGCAAACTCCCTCTGTTTCAGTTCCTTCAGCCTCTGGAAGAAACAGTCACATAAAGCACACACACACACAAAAAAAAAAGCCAGAAATGATAAATGTTTATACTGACAATTACTTTCTGGTAAGAAGTCACGGTGAAAATAATTTTTCAACCTAAGCAAAAGGAGCCATTCAATAAATTTGTACATTTCAAGTGAATAACCAAAAGACATAAAAAATACTAGAGACAGGTTAGCTAGGCTACAGATAACCTGGATAATGTTACTCCAGCCTTTCTGATGAATGCAGATCATCCTCAGTTGGAATAGGCAATGTTCATCTGGAATTTTGCTTATGACTTTTTCAAAAAACATTCTCCACAGCCTAATTGCTCTTTGAGAGAGCAATAGGAAATAATGAGAGCACCCCAGCTCTTTTTCTGCAAAGCTGTTCTGCAGCCTGTCAGCCCCTCAGAAGGTGCTGCTTGATCACCAGGCAGTTCTTCTGCCCCAGATGCTGGACATGGCATTTGTCACTGCTGATCCGTGGGAGGTCCCTGTCGGCCCTTTTCCTCAGCCTACCAAGGTCTCTGTGGACCTGCCACATGATCAGTGTGGTACACTCTGCAAAGCTCCTGAGAGTGCTCTGTCCTGTCATCCAGGTCATTAGTAAGGATGCTAAAGTGTCTTGTCCCAGTAGGGATCCCCAAGGAATGTAATGGTCAGAGGAGTCTGGAAGTTTGAAATGGGAAGATCATTTCTTCTGAGGAGCTTGTTTTCTGCTCTCATTGGTGGCTGACACAGCAGTTAAGCAGCCACTGAGATTCAATCCAGTATCTCATTTGCTTTTGTCTCCAGCCTGTTTCTTTGGATAGATGTACAAATGCACAGCTCTGTCTATCCGAACAAAAAGGGGTTTTTGTTTTCTTTTTATCACAGACGAAAAACATGCAGAGACTTTTCTAATCCTTCAGGTAACAAAAAACTTTGGTAGGTCCCAAACCCCATTGGTGCATCATTCAGTTGTTCAGTGTGTCCTCATTATGGCTCACAGTCCAGATGACATCAATTTATGAGATTCTGGGACAAACCCAGTAACTTGTCACCATTTTCACATCTGAGGACTAACAGCTGGCCATGAACAGGGGCTATGTGGATTTGTAAAAGCAATAATTCTAACATCAAATTTTTCAAGCAGCATTGACAGCTTTTCATCTCACTGATAGCACACGTTAGATACACATGTAATGGAGTTTGCAGAACTCTAGAAGCACTTTTCCCCCTACTCCTATTCCATTTCTTATTTCATTTTTTTGGTACCTTTTCTTCCTATTCACAGAAAAACAGCCTTCATATAACATCATTAATTTAAGCAACTGGATTTGTCTTTACCATTTTGGGTGATTCTAATGCTATCTTGGCAGTCTATTTAATACCAAGAAACATAAATGTAGAAACATGCTGAGAAAGCAAACAAATGCCTGCAGAAATATGACCACTACTCTTTATTTTCAATTGTTTTGCATTACTTTTCCAACAACAGGATATTCCTTTGAAGACACTCTTGACAGATACAGAGAAGTAATTTGAAAGGTAATAATTTCTACCACTTGCCTTTTCTAGATAGAGCTATCAAAATTAGTTCTCATGTGCTAATGCAGTATGAGGTTATACTTTCACAAAACTGGATGGATGGAAACTTTTTTCCAAAGAAAAAAAGTTTGAAATATGAAGGATCCTAGTGGAACATATTTTACTCCTGAGCATTCACGCTTTCCTAAAGATAATATGATACTGACTCTGCTTCCTACCAGGAACTCCTGAAACCCAAAGGATTTTGTTTCATGGGCGACAGTTCTGAGCACTCAGAATACCAGAGAAGGGATCCAGTTTGCTCCTCCCCACCTCCAGTCCCCAGCATTCAAACACAGGATTTAATTTCTTTTTGCAGAGCTCAATAATACCTCTTTTTTTTTGTTTTTTCCCCCTCCAATGGGTAAGGAAAGAAGTATGCACCAAAGCAGAAGAGGTCAAAGGGTGCTTTTTCACAGGTTAAAAAGGAGAAGCTGAGGTGTATACAAACCCCTCATCGCCCTCCAGCAGCAGCAGCACTTTACTGTAATTACTGGGATGATTATGATCAGTGATTTGATTCTGACCAGACTTTGACCCCTTTTCTTTTCTGGCTGCCAGTTAGCAGGGCTCCATGCCATCAAGAGTGCTGAAGTTAACACGACTCCGGGTTTCAGGGTGTGAGTAGGGTCTCACTCACAGGGAACAGAGACAATGCTGTTAAAGGAAGTTGTATGTGACCTTGGAGGCACAGAGATGTATCATGCCTAGCATTGCCAAGCAAACATCAGCCTACCAATCTAAGCCTCTCGTCAGCCTGATCAGCCATTACCTATTTAGCACCTACCAGAGCTAGTGCAGAAGAACCGTTTCCAATTTTTAAGTAATTAAATTGTTCCCCTTCATTGCTACAAGTAGGTGTCAACATGTAAGACACAGGAGCCTGGCAGAAGTTGTGTGTGCACAGCTTTCGTGTCAGGCTGCCTGCTCTTCTCTTCTGGAGAACTAGTCATTCCAGAGCTCCCCTTCTGCTAGGGCCTACTGTCAAATACACTGCCCCTTTCCTGTGCAGAAAACTGTTCCTAACACAGTATGAACTGGTTACACCATATATACTAGTATATACAACATAATGGTTTTTTCCTTATAACTAAGTGCAAAAATGTGCCTGTACTTTTGCATATTTCAAGTTTGCCATTTGTCTTTATTTAGCCATCTGATAAACCACCATCACCTGTCTTCCCTTACTGCATTTACTCATGCTAGCACTGCATTTATTCAGCCTTATATTTGTATTTTGTTGGGTTTGCTTGTACTATGCAAAGGAAAACAAGATATTACCCAATTACACAGAAAATACCATTAGTCCATGCATCTGAGCCTCACTAGGCTCCCACAAAGTCAGTTCAGAATTGTTTAAAAAGTGTGTTTTATTCCTAAAAAGCATCTTTTTCTTAATGTTTTTATATCTTTCCATGCAGCAGAGCTCTTCACTAACGCTAACTTCAATTGTTGGTTTAATGCCTGTTATGTGTTTTTTTTCATGGATCAGTAAGCAAATAATTAGCAGGCAGTCATACAGTATTTAGATATGAATCCCTTCTGTATTTTGCTCTGCTTATGAACCAGCTCAAAATGTGTAAGTCTTAGCAAGCAGAGTTCAACAAACAGTTCACAATGAATAATTAAATGACTTTTCTCCAAGAGAACCTAATGCCTTCATCATTATCCTGACACACTCTGTTGCCACCTTGAACGTGCAGAGCACAGACCGCAGTTGCTTTTCAAAGGACTTCCCCACGTGCAGAGCAACAGGAAGCCTGACCCTGATTCTCCAGCCTTGCAATGGCATCCTGCAACTTGGCCAGAAGCTGCATTAATTAAAAAAAAATCTAATTAACAGTGAGCCTGAAGCAGAAATACTCCATCTATTTCTAACGAACTCCACCGGGAATCTTCGTGCACACCTGGTACAACACGCTGAGCTGAGATATCCAAGTCCAGGCAGAAGGAAGACTTTACCAGCTCCCATGTGCCTATGCAGGGATGAAACTGTATAGGAGAAGACCTCACGAGGTTCAGACTCAGGTCTGGCTGTATTTCAGTCAAAGGCATCCAGCTCAAGTGTCCTCAGGATTGATGCAGAAGATACTCATTAAAAAAAATAATCAAAGAAATCCTAAAAGGACTCCCAGTGTGACTCCATTTCTGGTTACCACCCTTGTCTTTATTTCCCCATTTCTACTACATTAGCCAGTTCATCTCAGCAGGCCACTTGTCAAAAAGCTCAAGCCAAGTTTCCATGAACTCCCCAGTGTTTTATAACATAGGAAAACACAAGCCCAGACCTTGCTGCAGGAGGCAGGTGCCTCAAGACCTCTGTGGACCACAGCTTCTCAAACACAAAGACACATTATGGCATGAAATGCACATCTTACACTGCTGTTACAAGCCTCCTGCCACCTTGCCAAGTGGTTGGTTTTGTTTTGGTTTTTGTTTTGTTTTGTTTTAACTCAAGATGTAAGCACTTGTAACAACAGCACTTCAAACTAATAGGTCTTAAAAAGATGGAGAAGACATTAACTAATAAATATGCTCAGGACACAAAAGGCTGAATAGTGAAACACAATGTACCTGATTATGGTGATACCAGGTGATAAAATGAGGAGAAAAACCCAGAAACAAAACCAGCTTCAAAAAAAATCATTTTTAACTTTGAAATACTTAATATTATCAGAACTGATTCTGAAGAAAAGCAGTGAAACTTTAAACAAAGTTTATGAAACTGAAAGGGAAATCATAACAAGCACCAGGATTGATACAGGCTCCCTGCAGCATCAATATCCCACGTAATACCAGCCCTTCTCCCCAGCACAAAGGCATCATCTAAGGACTGCTTATCCAAAGAGGCACTCATAAACTATGCATGCAATATTTCTCTCTCTAGTTTAGGAACAACTTTCACAGGGTCAAGAGCCAATGGGAACAGCTTTGTCACAGCAGGAGTCCGAAAGATGCCTATCAGGGGATTTCAGGACAGTACAGTTCAGATATTATTATGTTAATTTGCTTTTGACCTTAGATTACCAATTAAATTACATGGACTTTTACAACGTTGAAAATAGGGAGAGTATTAATTCATTTTCTGATTAATGGAAGCATAAAATTACAGAACTTAACAGCCATGACATCAAATTCTGCTTCTTTACTGCCCTTTTATTTTATGAGAAAAGATGACTGTGTTCCCAGCAGTGACTGAACCATGAATGGAAGCAATTGTTAACTTTAAAAAAACAACTCATCAAAGTAAAATTTCCTTTTCTTGCTCCCTAACTAGGAAATACTCAAAGCTGCAGCCCAAAAAGCATAAACAGGTTGCTACAGACAGCCCTTATCTATTGAGTACTAAACCATCAAGTCTTTGATGTACACCTTGCAATTCCCATCACAGCCCTTTTTCAATTCAGATTCTCCTGAAAGGTCGGCTACAGCAGAGTCTATGTTTTGGTGAACAACCAGAAGCAGAGAACAAGCCTGGTCCTACTGCCCTCCCCCCAGCCAGCCTCAGCAGCGTGAGCCTGAGACCACGAAAACATGGGATATTCTGTCCTATGTGTGTGTGCTAAATTCACAGGAGCTTCCCCCTGCTCCTGTGCTACCTACAACTCCATTTGCACCCTGCAAGGAGCTCCAAGTTCACTGCAGCTTTATCCTGCCCTGCAAAAGTTTCTGAAGTACCTGAACATGGCAACCATGGGTTGGTAGTTCAGTGCTGCTGTGGAGGTGGCAGAGAAGTGGCATTTAGATTTACTTAAAGCATTTATTCCCTTTAAATCTGTACATAAACCACATTTTTATTAGTAAATAAAGTTGCTTGTTGTTTGTTTTGGCTTTTAACTTGTATTCAGTTTGTGGTTTTTTGAGTTTTGTTTTGTTGTGTTTTGTTTGTTTGTTTTAACCTGATTCCTACTTTATACAGGGATTGAATGTGAGTATTTCTTAGCATCTGGCGATTATTCTAGAAGCTGCTCCCCTTTTTCTGAATCTCACGTGACTGTTGTCAACATACTCCCTATTAACTGAGTCTTCCTCAACTTCAGCGAGGCTTTTGACACCGTCTCCCATAAAACCCTCCTGGATAAGCTCAGGAAGTGTGAGTTAGAAGAGCAGACAGTGAGATGGATCAAGAACTGGCTAAACAGTAGAGCCCAGAGGGCTGTGATCAATGGTGCAGAGTCCAGATGGAGACCTGTGACTAGTTGTGTTCCTCAGGGACAATACTGGGTCCAGCCATTTTCGATATCTTTATTGATGACATGGATGAAGGGATAGAGTTTATCCTCAGTCAGTTTGCTGATGACACAAAGCTGGGAGGACTGGCTGGTACATCTGAAGGCTGTGCAGCCATTCAGCAAGATCAAGACAGACTGGAAAGCCAGGCAAAGATGAACCTTATGAGGTTCAACAAGAATAAGTGCAGAGGCCTGCACCTGGTGAGAAAAAACACCATGCACCAGTATAGATTAGGAGTTGACTTGCCAGAAAGCAGCCCCACCTGTCAACACTCAAATGGGGAATGAAACATGCCATTTAAAGCTGAAAACATGGCTTACTAAGACATAAAATATGTATCTTTCTGTCTTTAGTTTTTTGTGACGATGTACATTTTTCTGTTCTACAACTGGAGACTCTTCACACAGCATGACAGGGCTGCGTCTCTTCACTTGCACTCTGGCCTGCCATTCAACATGCTCTCCATGACCGTATCTTTCCTATTATTTAATAATAATAATAATAATAATAATAATAATAATAATAATAATAATAATGCTCTCCATGACCGTATCTTTCCTATTATTTAATAATAATAATAATAATAATAATAATAATAATAATAATAATAATAATAATAATAATAATAATAATAATAATAATAATAATAATATTAATAATAATAATAATAATAATAATAATAATAATAATAATAATAATAATAATAATAATAATAATAATAATAATAATAATAATAAATATAATTTCCTTTTGTAAAAACTATAAAAAAACCATAAAGCTCACGGAAAAAAATACTCTAATGCAAGAACACCTTACCCTGTTAGTGCTCCAGCCCTTCCTTAGGAGGAGTTAAACAAGGCAATTTATTTCTACAGAAAGGAGAAATAGATTTCTCAATGAAATCATTTATTCAGCCACTCAAATAAGCAGGCTCAGTAAGAAATTAATAAACAACCTTTCTTTATGTTGTGGGGTTTTTTTTTCCTTTCTGCCAGTGTGGAATTACTGCTACAATGTGTTCCTGCACTAGAAGAGAAACTGGGGGGCAATTTAACAGCAGCCTGAAAGTGTTGGATGGGATAGGGAGTTAACACAGCAAAAGGAGTCACTTCTTGCTAGTGGCAGGGAAAGCCTCCTCGTTGTTGGGGTGGTGCAGCCCCAGAACACATCATCTACAGGCACTGTGGCATCTTGAGCACCATGGATATCCAAGGCATGGCTGAAGAAAAATCCTTGTCTTAGTGAATTCCTGCAGGTGAGCAGGAAGCCAGCAACTCCTTCAAACCACTATTTTTACAATTTCTGTCTTAAGCAGTGAGTTATCTCCTCTCCACACCAGTGTATGGACTACACTGGCTTTCAAGAGGCCTTTAATAATTGATCTAGCTGCCTTATGATGAACTTCAAGTTTGTTGCAAGTTCTAAGTTGCTTCTAATTGCCTCTGCCTACAGCTCTATGCATCTCTCTTTAAGCTACAAAATTCAAATCCTTTCCTAAAAACGGAGAGCTCCACAAACATGCCACAGCACCACATTCTGTATGATGGGATATGAAGCCGTCCAGATCACAAAAAACATTCAAGTTGTGAATAATAGTTTCCTCTTCTATTTCTACCACAAATTGCAGCCATAAAGATGGTCTTGTAATATCAGAAGGAACACAAACCCCACAGATAGAGATAGATGCAGGATTTTGAAAGAATAAGTCCTTGGAGTCCACAGTATTCCTGAACAGGTAGATTGACCTGATGTGAAACTAGGTTCTTCTTCCAGCATGGTCACAAGCATGATCCCAGACTGTGAAAGTGAGTATGAATTGAGAGGAAGGAAAGGCTAGGATTGTTTTATCTGCCTGTTGTGGTTCCAAAGGGAGGCAGGTGATGAGTAGACCAGATTTTTCATAATTCGAGGGTTTTTTTATTTAACGTTAAATGAATTGATGTGATGCAAATGCTCACAGACAAGGATAACTTGCTCAGGAGCACACTTGAGCAATTTGCAGTGGTTCAGTTTGTTCTGCAGAGTGCAAAAAAGAACTGCAGAACCAGCTTTTACAATCAGAACCTACAAATACGTATTAAAGATACGTATTGTGTCATACAACTTAAAACTCACATTGTTATTTTCTACTTTCAAAATACAAAATCTGAAATTATTTTATAATGAAAGACAATTAGTTTTTGAGACTACTTTATGTTCATATATGAAGCATCTTGTTCAAGTGTCTGGAGTTCAGTTACATTTTCCTTTGTCATTTCATAGAAAAAAATAAATGAAACGAGATGAAATTGAAAACCAAAACCAAATGAAAACCTGTTTTCAAAATCATGAGGAAAATCAGACTATTAAATACTTTGCTCACTTGCACATGTAATACACATGAAAGCTAATTATCTTTGATGAAGCTCTTACTAGTTACTCTTGATTAGGTGACTGCAAAAAATACACACTGGGGCAATGGAAGGAATAATCAATCTTTCTTTGCTTTCTATTCAACATTTTGCTTTCAGAAATTATCTGCCAGACAGAGACACACACTTAATTATGTGATGATTAATGCCCTTCCCAGCATAGTAAGCTGTTTTCTTTGACATTCTGGTGCCTGCTCATCCTCCTTTCCAGTGCAGGGGCTGCAGGATTCAGATAGCACTGTGGTTTACAGTTGAACCAAGGCTCCAGGGCTTTGACAAATAACAGGTCGTGGAGCTTAAATTAAGGCTTTTGTGGCTTTTTGCTTTTAGATAAGAAAGTTTTCTAAAGTTGACTAAATGGCCACAGCATTGCCATTGTGCAAAAAACATTGTTTTAAGCCTGCAGAACTGCTGAGTGTTGCCTACCCAGTATTTCCCTGCCACAGCCAAGCCCATGTATAACAGCAGCCTGGACTTATTGCAAGCTGCAGGGCATTTTTTTGTCAGCTTCAGCAAAAATCAGCAGAATACTCCATAAATATTAAGGTCAAGAACAAAGAAAACAGCAGAGAAGTACAGAGTTAGCATCCTACCCATCAAATTAATTTTACCAGATAATGAAAAGAACACAAAGCTGACACACACTTGTGCAGCTGGGAAGTGGTTCCATATGCTAGTCTCTAATTTAAAGGTATTTATTTTAATGACTCTAGGTCTAATTCTGCCTCTCTTGAAGTCAAGGGAGAAACTCCCACTGGGCTCAGGGAGAGCAGAGAGTTTTTAATTCAGCATGGAAATACTCAGTAGCACTTAAGGAAGCATCTTCAGTGGCAAAGATTAAAGACAAGATGGATACCCATTACTTCTTCAAGGACACTTCACACCCACTCCTGCACCATTCAGGACTCTTAACTAAAAAAAACCAATAATTAAACCAGGTGGCCCTCAGAGTGGGGCTGCCCTTGAAGGCCACAGCTCCTCTTTGCTGCTCCACAGGGACAAGCCAGCACGGATAGTCTCAGACATCATGTGCCATCCCCTGGGCCCACAGCATTATCTGCCACCTTCACTTCACTGCAGCAGTCATGTTCAAGCACCCATGACACTTCTAAGCACAGCATGTGCAATATTTTTCATGTTTGACAGTTCTGCAACCACAATATTGACACAGTGAGGCACTGCCTCCTGGCATTTTCAGCCACTGGGTGCCAAATGCTGATGACTCTTTCTTCTCTGGCGAGTTACAATTTCCCACACATAAATAACCAAGAGCTCCACAACATCCCATCTAAACTCTATTCAGAAAGTTTTAAGATACTGGGAAAATTCTTGTTAAAGCAGCATCCCTCTTCCATAAATCATTTCACAGAAGGAATTAATTCCTCAACAAGAAGCCCTTTCAGAGAAAGGTCAGCTCTGTACCTCTTTGGAGAGAGGAATACAGGATTTCCTCTTGAATGACTTTCTCTTGGGAGATGAAAAGGCCACAAAATGGATGGGTCCATCAATACACAACCATTGGGTGGCTCAGCTACTGAAGTTGCCTTTTTCTCATTTTGGAGACTGTTTTTCAGTTTCCTGCAGCTCTGTTATGTTTGAGACTTCACCCAAATCTTCACTATGGTGCCCTCCAACACCTACTGGTGTATTGTGACCCACCAGCTTTTCACCTTGGTCAAAAGGGTTCACTGGGTCTCTAGCACTGAAGTTCTCTGTAGGATCATGCTGCTGTTCTGCTCATCCCTCCTCCTTCCCTGAAGGAGGACACAATACCCTACATTACCTTGTGTTCTCCAAGCACACTGAAAAAGATAAGCAGAAATTTTGAGTGTATCTCTACAATGTGCACAGTGACTGAAAATGAGGAATTAGTATTTACAGTCAGGTTCCCTAGGGGATACTTTCCATAATCCTTGAAGGACACTCTAATAAGTCTCATGAGCTGAAGGAGATACATGAATTCCCTCAAAGTTAGCTCTTTATTTTAATTCTTTATGTCAGAGCTAAATCATAATCACCTTCTCACCTCAGGTTTATATTGGATCACTGAGCCATTCAAAGCCTCTCTTCACAAATTGCTTCTCATCAGCAGGATCTGGTCCTTGCCAGAGATTATCCCAGAACCATGACAAGCTTCTTCAAAGAATATATAAAATGTGACCAATGGAAATTGAGACAAGAATGGCCCTTTGCAAATTTTGACACATACTGCACAGGCACAGCTAACTGGCCCAGACAAAACCTGTTACCCTTAAGCCAACCTTTAATACTACTCATCCAGACTCCTCTGAGGGGGGGAAAAAAAAAAAAAAGAGATTAAAGAGAAAAATTATCAAATATGAAGTGTGCACCTTGCAAGGCAAAATTAATTAATATCATAATTTGACTTATGCTTTCATTTTAAACTGTTGAAGTGCTGTATGTTGTAAAGTAACTTTGATAACATACCATTGACATCACTGTGTGGTGTTGGTAGCAAGTGGTTATGTGTGTCTTCTACTGCACCATTGCTTTTGCAGGCTGAAATCTTAGTAACTGTAGAGCAAGGATGCAAATGTCACCACTTTGGGTTAATCAAGTAGTATGTTATCAGTACATGACAGCTGGGAGGCTGCTGAGGGGAACCAGGACTGGAACACACACCCTCAAAAGGACAAGCACAAGGTCACAGCAGGTGGAAAGAGAAGGATGACAGCAGGGTCACAGGGCTATAAACAACTCACTGGTGTTCAGTTACTGCTTGCTAAAGGAATGCAACTTTAAAATATGCATAGAAGTGGGTTCAGGGCTTAAAAGAAAATGATGCATCCAACACACTACATATAGCAAATTTTACCACAAAATGCAATTGGAAACCACTGGAGCACATATTTGTGTTAGGAAATATTGGAGCCCTTCTCCCATGAGAACGGGCTGGGAGAGCTGGGCTTGTTCAGTCTGGAGAAGAGAAGGCTCTGGGGAGACCTCAGAGTACCTTCCAGTGCCTGAAGGGGCTCCAGAAAAGCTGGGGAGGGGCTTTGTACAAGGGCATGCAGGGACAGGAGGAGGGGGGAATGGTCTCCAACTGAAAGACAACAGATTTAGATTAGATATGAGGAGGAAATTATTTCCTGTGAGGGTGGTGAGACACTGGCACAGGTTACCCAGGGAAGCTGTGGCTGTCTCATCCCTGGAAGTAATGAAGGCCAGGTTGGATGGGGCTTTCTATGATAAATATATTAAAATGACCCCAAATAGATCCCAGAGTGAGGAGATGGAAACCATAAAATTTCACCCTCTTTCTGTCACAAAAGCAGGAATAAACCACCAACACCACATGCCCCACACGAAGAACTCATTGTGCTAAGAGCTTGCAGTGACATCTCCTTTCTCTTCTTGTGAGGACTGTAACACCAAAAAAGGACCAGACACTAGAAAGCTTATATAAGTCCATATCATTATCAGGAATGACCTGTTGTGATGGGACAATTTTTACTGCTAACTGCCAGTAAAATTATAAATGGCCTAAGATGAATTGTATTTCAGGAAGCTGTTAGGACTTGAGCTAAACTAACAGCACATTCTCAGCTTTGCATGTCAGGTGTGGGTTTTTTTATCCACAGAACTGCCAAAGGTGTTTGGTCAGGTACATCAGCCTCGAGAACCTGCTGAGCATGTGATGATGGGTGCAGCAGCTCCAGCTTTCTGTTTTCTTGTTACCCAGAAGCAATTCATAGCAGCATTCCCCTCCTCATTCAGATAGGAACCTTTCAGGAGATAATTTGGCTTTGATTAAGAATCACTAGGAATTCATAAAAACAATCATTAACTAATAACGTCAAGCTCATTACCAAATGAAAATGAACCCAAATCTCAGTCCCCAGTCTTATAGGCAGAAGAAAGCAGTTCCTAAGAAAAACTGACAATAATCCTTTTCTACCTTTTCTTTCTGATAACAACAGCCAGGATAGAAACATATGTACTCTCATGAGCCAGGTTCTGATGAACAGGTGAGCATCACGTGAGGAAGACAGCACAGAGACATGTGATGCTAAGCCCTGAAATCCAAAGGGCTACACGCTGAAGCTTTGCTGAAAAGAAGAAAAAGAAGCCCATAAAAAGCTATCTATCTGACACATAAATAACAGGGGTAATTAACTGGGTGGACCTTCTGTATATCTCAGAAGACAGATTTAAAATGGCTGTACTCAATGTGAAGGTATTCCTGGATAAAACATTACCACAGAAAATGGAAAGTAAGAGCAGAAGCTTTATCATCTCAAGGTCAGTGTAACTGTATGTTTAGGGAAGGTGTTGTTTTTTTTTTTTAAAAAGTGTCTTATTCTCTTGCCCAACAACAAACTCTAAGAAACAACCAAAAGTACTTTGCAACTAAAAACTACTGGTGTGAGCTATGAAACCCTTGCCCCCTCTTCTTACAAGGACCAGAAAAAATAATCTTATTCTGAGCGCTCCCAGCCCCACAAACAAACCTCTCACCATCCTCAAGCACTTCACAAGCATTGCTATAGCACTCCACAGTTAATAAGGATTTACAGACCCAATTCTCTACTTTTGTACAAGAGTTACACTTCTCAGTTGAAACAGCTATTGTTGTTGGTCTATAATTTGGCAGGAGAACCCTCTGAGTGACCGCAGTATTTTGATGGTTCTGATTCTCCAAAGTTTGTGTGTGTGTTTGTTTGGGGTTTTTTGTTTGTTTGTTTGGGTTGCTTTGAGTTTTTTGTTTGTTTGGTTTTGTTTTTTATATTGGCAACTACACAAATTTCCTTCTTTCTAGATAATCTTGTGGGCATTTTAATGAAGCACAGATGAGAACCTTACCACCAAGTTG